>NW_027310852.1:0-2500 GCF_047496795.1 Chiloscyllium punctatum | reverse complement strand
GGAGGACCAGACTATTCACAGATAGCGGCCCAACGACTCCCAGAGCCGGTCGTGCGGCGCGCGAGGTCTGCTCTCATCACAAGAGGCTTTAGGGAGTGCTCAGGCAAGGGTCAGCCCGCAGCCTTCCTGGCAACACCCAGGGGAACCAGGCCACTCGCGTCTCTCGCCTTCATTTTCGACACGAGCGCCTGCGGAGGGCCACCACCCCCTCCGATTGTCAAGAGACCTCCGCACCGGCCTCTGACTTACTCTCAGAATGGACGGAAAGAGCCGGGTAAGCCTTTGAAAAGATTCGACCACGTGCCGAAAACTTTAGACTTCCGTGAGCTCTCCGGCTTGCACCGAGACCCGAAGTCGACGTGCTTAGCACCACGGGACCCCTTTCGCCTGCAGGTCCCGAGCCGCCTTTTATTTTTGTTACGAGTATCGTGTTCCCCAAACCTGGGTGACGAGCACCGCAGGGCGGCAGAGCCATCGCGCTTGTCCGGGTGGCAGAGGAGGACCAGACTATTCACAAATAGCGGCCCAACGACTCCCAGAGCCGGTCGTGCGGCAGGCGAGGTCTGCTCTCATCACAAGAGGCTTTAGGGAGTGCTCAGGCAACGGTCAGCCCGCAGCCTTCTTGGCAACACCCAAGGGAACCAGGCCACTCGCGTCTCTCGCCTTCATTTTGGACACGAGCGCCTGTGGAGGGACGGCCGGAGTCAACGTGGGGTTTGCCCGCCCTCCAATAGTGTCAAAAGACCGCCGCACAAGTCTCTGACTGACTCTTAGAACAGACAGAAAGAGTTTGTCAAATCTGTCAAAAAATTGACAAAGTGTCAAAAATTCGACTTCCAAGAGCTCTCCGGCATGCACTCATACCTGTCATTAAAGTGCTATGCCCGTGGAACCGTTTTTCGGATGCCTTTCAGAACGGTCCCCGCGCCGCCATTTTGTTCTAAAAATCGTGTTCCCATATATCTCCGGGTACCCCGCCAACCTCACTGCGGAAAAACTACAAGTGGCACTGAATGGGTCTGAATTCCAAATTTGACTGCATCGGTCTGGAACTCGGTCCGGTCAAAACCGTTTGGATTTTTCTCGGTCCGGACTTCCGCGACAGACAAAGTTAAAGTTTTCGGGCTGCAGGCACAAAACGACAGCTGGCCATTTGCCGGGCTCAATTCACCCAATTCCTCCGGCACTTCGGAGCACATGTTCGGTGTAAGTTTGCGAATCTTTCCCGATGCTGCAGCATTTTCCTCCGCTGACACTTAGAATATTTTTCACACTTTGCTGAAAATTTTTCTAAGTGTTTTTTTCCAAGTTTTCCTGGTTACTGATTTCTTCTTTTTAAACATTTTTCTAAGTTTTTCTGGTTACTGATTTCTTCTTTTTAAACATTTTTCGCAGTTTGTCTGGTTACTGATTTCTTCTTTTTAAACATTTTTCGCCGTTTTTCTGGTTACTGATTTCTTCTTTTTAAACATTTTTCGCCGTTTTTCTGGTTACTCATTTCTTCTTTTTAAACATTTTTCTAAGTTTTTCTGGTTACTGATTTCTTCTTTTTAAACATTTTTCTAAGTTTTTCTGGTTACTCATTTCTTCTTTTTAAACATTTTTCTAAGTTTTTCTGGTTACTCACTTCTTCTTTTTAAACATTTTTCTAAGTTTTTCTGGTTACTGATTTCTTCTTTTTAAACATTTTTCGCCGTTTTTCTGGTTACTGATTTCTTCTTTTTAAACATTTTTCGCCGTTTTTCTGGTTACTGATTTCTTCTTTTTAAACATTTTTCTAAGTTTTTCTGGTTACTCATTTCTTCTTTTTAAACATTTTTCTAAGTTTTTCTGGTTACTGATTTCTTCTTTTTAAACATTTTTCTAAGTTTTTCTGGTTACTCATTTCTTCTTTTTAAACATTTTTCTAAGTTTTCCTGGTTACTCACTTCTTCTTTTTAAACATTTTTCTAAGTTTTTCTGGTTACTGATTTCTTCTTTTTAAACATTTTTCTAAGTTTTTCTGGTTACTCATTTCTTCTTTTTAAACATTTTTCTAAGTTTTTCTGGTTACTGACTTCTTCTTTTTAAACATTTTTCGCAGTTTGTCTGGTTACTGATTTCTTCTTTTTAAACATTTTTCGCCGTTTTTCTGGTTACTGATTTCTTCTTTTTAAACATTTTTCTAAGTTTTTCTGGTTACTCACTTCTTCTTTTTAAACATTTTTCTAAGTTTTCCTGGTTACTGATTTCTTCTTTTTAAACATTTTTCTAAGTTTTTCTGGTTACTGATTTCTTCTTTTTAAACATTTTTCTAAGTTTTTCTGGTTACTGATTTCTTCTTTTTAAACATTTTTCGCAGTTTGTCTGGTTAATGATTTCTTCTTTTTAAACATTTTTCTAAGTTTGTCTGGTTACTGATTTCTTCTTTTTAAACATTTTTCTAAGTTTTTCTGGTTACTCACTTCTTCTTTTTAACATTTTTCTAAGTTTTCCTGGTTACTCATTTCTTCTTTTTAAA
>NW_027310850.1:0-43326 GCF_047496795.1 Chiloscyllium punctatum | reverse complement strand
ACCCAGTGTCCAATACCCAGGGCTGATTACCCAGTGTCCAATGCCAAGTGCTGATTACCCAGTGTCCAATACTCAGTACTGATTACCCGGAGTCCAATACCCAGTGCAGATTACCCAGTGTCCAATACCCAGTGCTGATTACCCAGTGTCCAATACCCAGTGCTGGTTACCAGTGTCCAATACCCAGTGCTGATTACCCAGTGTCCAATACTCAATGCTGATTACCCGGAGTCCAATACCCAGTGCTGATTACCCAGTGCTGATTACCCGCTTTCCAACACCCAGTGCGGATGACCCAGTGACCAATACCCAGTGCTGATTACCCTGTGTCCAATACCCAGTGCTGATTACCCAGTACCCAATATCCAGTGCTGATTACCCAGTGTCCAATGCTCAGTGCTGATTACCCAGTGTCCAATACCCAGTGTTGATTACCCAGTGCCCAATACCCAGGGTTGATTACCTGGTGGGCAATACCCAGTGCTGATTACCCAGCATCCAATACCCAGTGCTGATTACCTGTGTCCAGTACCCGGTGCTGATTACCTGTGTCCAGTACCCGGTGCTGATTACCCAGTGTCCAATACCCGGTGCTGATTACCCAGTGTCCAATACCCAGTGCCGATTACCCAGTGTCCAATACCCAGTGCTGATTACCCAGTGTCCAATACCCAGTGCTGATTACCGAGTGTCCAATACTCAGTGCTGATTACCCAGTGTCCAATACCCAGTGCTGATTACCCAGTGTCCAATACTCAGTGCTGATTACCCAGTGTCCAATACCCAGTGCTGATTACCCAGTGTCCAATACTCAATGCTGATTACCCAGTGTCCACTACTCAGTGCTGATTACCCAGTGTCCAATACTCAGTGCTGATTACCCAGTGTCCAATACCCAGTGCTGATTACCCAGTGTCCATTACTCAGTGCTGATTACCCAGTGTCCAATACCCAGTGCTGATTACCCAGTGACCAATACCCAGGGTTGATTACCTGGTGCCCAACACCCAGTGCTGATTACCCAGCATCCAATACCCAGTGATGATTAACCAGTGTCCAATACCCAGTGCAGATTACCCAGTGTCCAATACCCAGTGCTGATTACCCTGTGTCCAATACCCAGTGCTGATTACCCAGTGTCCAATACCCAGTGCTGATTACCCAGTGTGCAATACTCAGTGCGAATTACCCAGTGTCCAATACCCAGTGCTGATTACCCAGTGTCCAATGCCCAGTGCGGATTACCCAGTGTCCAATACTCAGTGCTGATTACCCGGTGTCCAATACCCAGTGCTGATTACCCAGTGTCCAATACTCAGTGCTGATTACCCGCTGTCCAATACTCAGTGCTGATTACTCAGTTTCCAATGCCCAGTGCTGACTACCCAGTTTCCAATACCCAGGGCTGATTTCCCAGTATCCAATACCCAGTGCTGATTACCCGCTGTCCAATACTCAGCGCTGATTACCCAGTGTCCAATACCCAGTGCTGATTACCCAGTGTCCAATACCCAGTGCTGATTACCCAGTGTCCAATACCCAGTGCTGATTACCCAGTGTCCAATACTCAGTGCTGATTACCCAGTGTCCAATACCCAGTGCTGATTACCCAGTGTCCAATACTCAGTGCTGATTACCCAGTGTCCAATACCCAGTGCTGATTACCCAGTGTCCAATACTCAGTGCTGATTACCCAGTGTCCAATACTCAGTGCTGATTACCCAGTGTCCAATACCCAGTGCTGATTACCCAGTGTCCAATACCCAGTGCTGATTACCCAGTGTCCAATACCCACTGCTGATTACCCAGTGTCCAATACCCGGTGATGATTACCCAGTGTCCAATACCCAGTGATGATTACCCAGTGTCCAATACTCAGTGCGGATTGCCCAGTGTCCAATACTCAGTGCTGATTACCCACTGTCCAATACTCAGTGCTAATTACCCGGTGCCCAATACCCAGTGCTGATTACCCAGCATCCAATACCCAGTGTTGATTACCAGTGTCCAATACTCAGTGCTGATTACCCAGTGTCCAATACCCACTGCAGATTACCCAGTGTCCAATACTCAATGCTGATTACCCAGTGTCCAATACCCAGTGCAGATTACCCAGCATCCAATACCCAGTGCTGATTACCAGTGTCCAATACTCAGTGCTGATTAACCAGTGTCCAATACCCACTGCAGATTACCCAGTGTCCAATACTCAATGCTGATTACCCAGTGTCCAATACCCAGTGCAGATTACCCAGTATCCAATACCCAGGGCTGATTACCCAGTGTCCAATGCCAAGTGCTGATTACCCAGTGTCCAATACTCAGTACTGATTACCCGGAGTCCAATACCCAGTGCAGATTACCCAGTGTCCAATACCCAGTGATGATTACCCGGAGTCCAATACCCAGTGCTGATTACCCAGTGTCCAATACCCAGTGCTGGTTACCAGTGTCCAATACCCAGTGCTGATTACCCGCTGTCCAACACCCAGTGCGGATTACCCAGTGTCCAATACCCAGTGCTGATTACCCAGTGTCCAATACCCAGTGCTGATTACCCAGTGTCCAATACTCAGTGCTGATTACCCAGTGTCCAATACCCAGTGCTGATTACCCAGTGTCCAATACTCAGTGCTGATTACCCAGTGTCCAATACTCAGTGCTGATTACCCAGTGTCCAATACCCAGTGCTGATTACCTGTGTCCAATACCCAGTGCTGATTACCCAGTGCCCAATACCCAGTGCTGATTACCCAGTGTCCAATACCCGGTGCTGATTACCCAGTATCCAATACCCAGTGCTGATTACCCAGTGTCCAATACCCAGTGCTGATTACCCAGTGTCCAATACCCAGTGCTGATTACCCAGTGTCCAATACTCAGTGCTGATTACCCAGTGTCCAATACGCAGTGCTGATTACCCAGTGTCCAATACTCAGTGCTGATTACCCAGTGTCCAATACTCAGTGCTGATTACCCAGTGTCCAATACCCAGTGCTGATTACCCAGTGTCCAATACTCAATGCTGATTACTCAGTGTCCACTACTCAGTGCTGATTACCCAGTGTCCAATACTCAGTGCTGATTACCCAGTGTCCAATACCCAGTGCTGATTACCCAGTGTCCAATACTCAGTGCTGATTACCCAGTGTCCATTACTCAGTGCTGATTACCCAGTGTCCAATACTCAGTGCTGATTACCCAGTGTCCAATACTCAGTGCTGATTACCCAGTGTCCAATACCCAGTGCGGATTACCCAGTGTCCAATACTCAATGCTGATTACCCAGTGTCCACTACTCAGAGCTGATTAACCAGTGTCCAATACTCAGTGCTGATTACCCAGTGTCCAATACTCAGTGCTGATTACCCAGTGGCCAACACCCAGTGCGGATTACCCAGTGTCCAATACCCAGTGCTGAATACCCTGTGTCCAATACCCAGTGCTGATTACCCAGTGTCCAATACCTAGTGCTGATTACCCGGTGTCCAATAGCCAGAGCTGATTACCCAGTGTCCAAAACCCAGTGCGGATAACCCAGTGCCCAATACTCAGTGCGGATTACCTCGAGTCCAATACCCAGTGCTGATTACCCAGTATCCAATATCCAGTGCTGATTACCCAGTGTCGAATGCTCAGTGCTGATTACCCAGTGTCCAATACCCAGTGCTGATTACCCAGTGACCAATACCCAGGGTTGATTACCTGGTGCCCAATACCCAGTGCTGATTACCCAGCATCCAATACCCAGTGCTGATTACCAAGTGTCCAATACCCAGTGCAGATTACCCAGTGTCCAATACCCAGTGCTGATTACCCTGTGTCCAATACCCAGTGCGGATTACCCAGTGTCCAATACTCAGTGCTGATTACCCGGTGTCCAATACCCAGTGCTGATTACCCAGTGTCCAATACTCAGTGCTGATTACCCGCTGTCCAATACTCAGTGCTGATTACCCAGTGTCCAATACCCAGTGCTGATTACCCAGCATCCAATACCCAGTGCTGATTACCCAGTGTCCAATACCCAGTGCTGATTACCCAGTTTCCAATACCCAGTGCTGACTATCCAGTTTCCAATACCCAGTGCTGATTTCCCAGTGTCCAATACCCAGTGCTGATTACCCGCTGTCCAATACTCAGCGCTGATTACCCAGTGTCCAATACCCAGTGCTGATTACCCAGTGTCCAATACTCAGTGCTGATTACCCAGTGTCCAATACCCAGTGCTGATTACCCAGTGTCCAATACTCAGTGCTGATTACCCAGTGTCCAATACTCAGTGCTGATTACCCAGTGTCCAATACCCAGTGCTGATTACCCAGTGTCCAATACCCAGTGCTGATTACCCAGTGTCCAATACCCAGTGCTGATTACCCAGTGTCCATTACTCAGTGCTGATTACCCAGTGTCCAATACTCAGTGTTGATTACCCGCTGTCCAACACCCAGTGCGGATTACCCAGTGTCCAATACCCAGTGCTGATTACCCTGTGTCCAATACCCAGTGCTGATTACCCAGTGTCCAATACCTAGTGCTGATTACCCGGTGTCCAATAGCCAGAGCTGATTACCCAGTGTCCAATACCCAGTGCGCATTACCCGCTGTCCAATACTCAGTGCTGATTACCCGCTGTCCAATACTCAGTGCGGATTACCCAGTGTCCAATACCCAGTGCTGACTACCCAGTTTCCAATACTCAGTGCTGATTACCCAGTTTCCAATACCCAGTGCTGACTACCCAGTTTCCAATACCCAGTGCTGATTTCCCAGTGTCCAATACCCAGTGCTGATTACCCGCTGTCCAATACTCAGCACTGATTACCAAGTGTCCAATACTCAGTGCTGATTACCTCGTGTCCGATACCCACTGCTGATTACCCAGTGTCCAATACCCACTGCTGATTACCCAGTGTCCAATACCCAGTGCTGATTACCCGGTGTCCAATACCCAGTGCTGATTACCCAGTGTCCAATACCCAGTGCTGATTACCCAGTGTCCAATACCCAGTGCTGATTACCCAGTGTCCAATACTCAGTGCTGACTGCCCTGTGTCCAATACCCAGGGCTGATTACCCAGTGTCCAATACCCAGTGCTGATTACCCAGTGTCCAATACTCAGTGCTGACTGCCCTGTGTCCAATACCCAGGGCTGATTACCCAGTGTCCAATAACCAGTGCTGATTACCCAGTGTCCAATACTCAGTGCTGATTACCCGCTGTCCAATACTCAGTGCTGATTACTCAGTTTCCAATACTCAGTGCGGATTACCCAGTGTCCAATACCCAGTGCTGACTACCCTGTGTCCAATACCCAGTGCTGATTACCCAGTGTCCAATACCCAGTGCAGATTACCCAGTGTCCAATACCCAGTGCTGATTACCCAGTGTCCAATACTCAGTGCGGATTACCCAGTGTCCAATACCCAGTGCTGATTTCCCAGTGTCCAATACTCAGTGCGTATTACCCGCTGTCCAATACTCAGTGCTGATTACCCAGTGTCCAATACCCAGTGCTGATTACCCAGTGTCCAATACTCAGTGCGGATTACCCGGTGTCCAATACCCAGTGCTGATTACCCACTGTCCAATACTCAGTGCTGACTACCCTGTGTCCAATACCCAGTGCTGATTACCCAGTGTCCAATACCCAGTGCTGATTACCCAGTGTCCAATACTCAGTGCGGATTACCCTGTGTCCAATACCCAGTGCTGATTACCCAGTGTCCACTACCCAGTGCTGATTACCCAGTGTCCAATACCCAGTGCTGACTACCCTGTGTCCAATACCCAGTGCTGATTACCCAGTGTCCAATACTCAGTGCTGACTGCCCTGTGTCCAATACTCAGTGCTGATTACATAGTTTCCAATACTCAGTGCAGATTACCCAGTGTCCAATACCCAGTGCTGACTACCCTGTGTCCAATACCCAGTGCTGATTACCCAGTGTCCAATACCCACTGCTGATTACCCAGTGTCCAATACCCAGTGCTGATTACCCAGTGTCCAATACTCAGTGCGTATTACCCGCTGTCCAATACTCAGTGCTGATTACCCAGTGTCCAATACCCAGTGCTGATTACCCAGTGTCCAATACTCAGTGCGGATTACCCAGTGTCCAATACCCAGTGCTGATTACCCGCTGTCCAATACTCAGTGCTGATTACCCAGTTTCCAATACTCAGTGCGGATTACCCTGTGTCCAATACCCAGTGCTGATTACCCAGTGTCCAATACCCAGTGCTGCTTACCCAGTGTCCAATACCCAGTGCTGACTACCCTGTGTCCAATACCCAGTGCTGATTACCCAGTGTCCAATACTCAGTGCTGATTACCCAGTGTCCAATACCCAGTGCTGATTACCCAGTGTCCAATACTCAGTGCGGATTACCCAGTGTCCAATACCCAGTGCTGATTACCCGCTGTCCAATACTCAGTGCTGATTACCCAGTTTCCAATACTCAGTGCGGATTACCCTGTGTCCAATACCCAGTGCTGATTACCCAGTGTCCAATACCCAGTGCTGCTTACCCAGTGTCCAATACCCAGTGCTGACTACCCTGTGTCCAATACCCAGTGCAGATTACCCAGTGTCCAATACGCAGTGCTGACTACCCTGTGTCCAATACCCAGTGCTGATTACCCAGTGTCCAATACCCACTGCTGATTACCCAGTGTCCAATACCCAGTGCTGATTACCCAGTGTCCAATACTCAGTGCGTATTACCCGCTGTCCAATACTCAGTGCTGATTACCCAGTGTCCAATACCGAGTGCTGATTACCCAGTGTCCAATACTCAGTGCGGATTACCCAGTGTCCAATACCCAGTGCTGATTACCCGCTGTCCAATACTCAGTGCTGATTACCCAGTTTCCAATACTCAGTGCGGATTACCCAGTGTCCAATACCCAGTGCTGATTACCCGCTGTCCAATACTCAGTGCTGATTACCCAGTGTCCAATACTCAGTGCTGATTACCCAGTGGCCAACACCCAGTGCGGATTACCCAGTGTCCAATACCCAGTGCTGAATACCCTGTGTCCAATACCCAGTGCTGATTACCCAGTGTCCAATACCTAGTGCTGATTACCCGGTGTCCAATAGCCAGAGCTGATTACCCAGTGTCCAAAACCCAGTGCGGATAACCCAGTGCCCAATACTCAGTGCGGATTACCTCGAGTCCAATACCCAGTGCTGATTACCCAGTATCCAATATCCAGTGCTGATTACCCAGTGTCGAATGCTCAGTGCTGATTACCCAGTGTCCAATACCCAGTGCTGATTACCCAGTGACCAATACCCAGGGTTGATTACCTGGTGCCCAATACCCAGTGCTGATTACCCAGCATCCAATACCCAGTGCTGACTACCCAGTTTCCAATACCCAGTGCTGATTACCCTGTGTCCAATACCCAGTGCGGATTACCCAGTGTCCAATACTCAGTGCTGATTACCCGGTGTCCAATACCCAGTGCTGATTACCCAGTGTCCAATACTCAGTGCTGATTACCCGCTGTCCAATACTCAGTGCTGATTACCCAGTGTCCAATACCCAGTGCTGATTACCCAGCATCCAATACCCAGTGCTGATTACCCAGTGTCCAATACCCAGTGCTGATTACCCAGTTTCCAATACCCAGTGCTGACTATCCAGTTTCCAATACCCAGTGCTGATTTCCCAGTGTCCAATACCCAGTGCTGATTACCCGCTGTCCAATACTCAGCGCTGATTACCCAGTGTCCAATACCCAGTGCTGATTACCCAGTGTCCAATACTCAGTGCTGATTACCCAGTGTCCAATACCCAGTGCTGATTACCCAGTGTCCAATACTCAGTGCTGATTACCCAGTGTCCAATACTCAGTGCTGATTACCCAGTGTCCAATACCCAGTGCTGATTACCCAGTGTCCAATACTCAGTGCTGATTACCCAGTGTCCAATACCCAGTGCTGATTACCCAGTGTCCATTACTCAGTGCTGATTACCCAGTGTCCAATACTCAGTGCTGATTACCCGCTGTCCAACACCCAGTGCTGATTACCCTGTGTCCAATACCCAGTGCTGATTACCCAGTGTCCAATACCTAGTGCTGATTACCCGGTGTCCAATAGCCAGAGCTGATTACCCAGTGTCCAATACCCAGTGCGCATTACCCGCTGTCCAATACTCAGTGCTGATTACCCGCTGTCCAATACTCAGTGCGGATTACCCAGTGTCCAATACCCAGTGCTGACTACCCAGTTTCCAATACTCAGTGCTGACTACCCAGTTTCCAATACCCAGTGCTGATTTCCCAGTGTCCAATACCCAGTGCTGATTACCCGCTGTCCAATACTCAGCACTGATTACCAAGTGTCCAATACTCAGTGCTGATTACCTCGTGTCCGATACCCACTGCTGATTACCCAGTGTCCAATACCCACTGCTGATTACCCAGTGTCCAATACCCAGTGCTGATTACCCGGTGTCCAATACCCAGTGCTGATTACCCAGTGTCCAATACCCAGTGCTGATTACCCAGTGTCCAATACCCAGTGCTGATTACCCAGTGTCCAATACTCAGTGCTGACTGCCCTGTGTCCAATACCCAGGGCTGATTACCCAGTGTCCAATACCCAGTGCTGATTACCCAGTGTCCAATACTCAGTGCTGACTGCCCTGTGTCCAATACCCAGGGCTGATTACCCAGTGTCCAATAACCAGTGCTGATTACCCAGTGTCCAATACTCAGTGCTGATTACCCGCTGTCCAATACTCAGTGCTGATTACTCAGTTTCCAATACTCAGTGCGGATTACCCAGTGTCCAATACCCAGTGCTGACTACCCTGTGTCCAATACCCAGTGCTGATTACCCAGTGTCCAATACCCAGTGCAGATTACCCAGTGTCCAATACCCAGTGCTGATTACCCAGTGTCCAATACTCAGTGCGGATTACCCAGTGTCCAATACCCAGTGCTGATTTCCCAGTGTCCAATACTCAGTGCGTATTACCCGCTGTCCAATACTCAGTGCTGATTACCCAGTGTCCAATACCCAGTGCTGATTACCCAGTGTCCAATACTCAGTGCGGATTACCCGGTGTCCAATACCCAGTGCTGATTACCCACTGTCCAATACTCAGTGCTGACTACCCTGTGTCCAATACCCAGTGCTGATTACCCAGTGTCCAATACCCAGTGCTGATTACCCAGTGTCCAATACTCAGTGCGGATTACCCTGTGTCCAATACCCAGTGCTGATTACCCAGTGTCCACTACCCAGTGCTGATTACCCAGTGTCCAATACCCAGTGCTGACTACCCTGTGTCCAATACCCAGTGCTGATTACCCAGTGTCCAATACTCAGTGCTGACTGCCCTGTGTCCAATACTCAGTGCTGATTACATAGTTTCCAATACTCAGTGCAGATTACCCAGTGTCCAATACCCAGTGCTGACTACCCTGTGTCCAATACCCAGTGCTGATTACCCAGTGTCCAATACCCACTGCTGATTACCCAGTGTCCAATACCCAGTGCTGATTACCCAGTGTCCAATACTCAGTGCGTATTACCCGCTGTCCAATACTCAGTGCTGATTACCCAGTGTCCAATACCCAGTGCTGATTACCCAGTGTCCAATACTCAGTGCGGATTACCCAGTGTCCAATACCCAGTGCTGATTACCCGCTGTCCAATACTCAGTGCTGATTACCCAGTTTCCAATACTCAGTGCGGATTACCCTGTGTCCAATACCCAGTGCTGATTACCCAGTGTCCAATACCCAGTGCTGCTTACCCAGTGTCCAATACCCAGTGCTGACTACCCTGTGTCCAATACCCAGTGCTGATTACCCAGTGTCCAATACTCAGTGCTGATTACCCAGTGTCCAATACCCAGTGCTGATTACCCAGTGTCCAATACTCAGTGCGGATTACCCAGTGTCCAATACCCAGTGCTGATTACCCGCTGTCCAATACTCAGTGCTGATTACCCAGTTTCCAATACTCAGTGCGGATTACCCTGTGTCCAATACCCAGTGCTGATTACCCAGTGTCCAATACCCAGTGCTGCTTACCCAGTGTCCAATACCCAGTGCTGACTACCCTGTGTCCAATACCCAGTGCAGATTACCCAGTGTCCAATACGCAGTGCTGACTACCCTGTGTCCAATACCCAGTGCTGATTACCCAGTGTCCAATACCCACTGCTGATTACCCAGTGTCCAATACCCAGTGCTGATTACCCAGTGTCCAATACTCAGTGCGTATTACCCGCTGTCCAATACTCAGTGCTGATTACCCAGTGTCCAATACCGAGTGCTGATTACCCAGTGTCCAATACTCAGTGCGGATTACCCAGTGTCCAATACCCAGTGCTGATTACCCGCTGTCCAATACTCAGTGCTGATTACCCAGTTTCCAATACTCAGTGCGGATTACCCAGTGTCCAATACCCAGTGCTGATTACCCGCTGTCCAATACTCAGTGCTGATTACCCAGTGTCCAATACTCAGTGCTGATTACCCAGTGGCCAACACCCAGTGCGGATTACCCAGTGTCCAATACCCAGTGCTGAATACCCTGTGTCCAATACCCAGTGCTGATTACCCAGTGTCCAATACCTAGTGCTGATTACCCGGTGTCCAATAGCCAGAGCTGATTACCCAGTGTCCAAAACCCAGTGCGGATAACCCAGTGCCCAATACTCAGTGCGGATTACCTCGAGTCCAATACCCAGTGCTGATTACCCAGTATCCAATATCCAGTGCTGATTACCCAGTGTCGAATGCTCAGTGCTGATTACCCAGTGTCCAATACCCAGTGCTGATTACCCAGTGACCAATACCCAGGGTTGATTACCTGGTGCCCAATACCCAGTGCTGATTACCCAGCATCCAATACCCAGTGCTGACTACCCAGTTTCCAATACCCAGTGCTGATTACCCTGTGTCCAATACCCAGTGCGGATTACCCAGTGTCCAATACTCAGTGCTGATTACCCGGTGTCCAATACCCAGTGCTGATTACCCAGTGTCCAATACTCAGTGCTGATTACCCGCTGTCCAATACTCAGTGCTGATTACCCAGTGTCCAATACCCAGTGCTGATTACCCAGCATCCAATACCCAGTGCTGATTACCCAGTGTCCAATACCCAGTGCTGATTACCCAGTTTCCAATACCCAGTGCTGACTATCCAGTTTCCAATACCCAGTGCTGATTTCCCAGTGTCCAATACCCAGTGCTGATTACCCGCTGTCCAATACTCAGCGCTGATTACCCAGTGTCCAATACCCAGTGCTGATTACCCAGTGTCCAATACTCAGTGCTGATTACCCAGTGTCCAATACCCAGTGCTGATTACCCAGTGTCCAATACTCAGTGCTGATTACCCAGTGTCCAATACTCAGTGCTGATTACCCAGTGTCCAATACCCAGTGCTGATTACCCAGTGTCCAATACTCAGTGCTGATTACCCAGTGTCCAATACCCAGTGCTGATTACCCAGTGTCCATTACTCAGTGCTGATTACCCAGTGTCCAATACTCAGTGCTGATTACCCGCTGTCCAACACCCAGTGCTGATTACCCTGTGTCCAATACCCAGTGCTGATTACCCAGTGTCCAATACCTAGTGCTGATTACCCGGTGTCCAATAGCCAGAGCTGATTACCCAGTGTCCAATACCCAGTGCGCATTACCCGCTGTCCAATACTCAGTGCTGATTACCCGCTGTCCAATACTCAGTGCGGATTACCCAGTGTCCAATACCCAGTGCTGACTACCCAGTTTCCAATACTCAGTGCTGATTACCCAGTTTCCAATACCCAGTGCTGACTACCCAGTTTCCAATACCCAGTGCTGATTTCCCAGTGTCCAATACCCAGTGCTGATTACCCGCTGTCCAATACTCAGCACTGATTACCAAGTGTCCAATACTCAGTGCTGATTACCTCGTGTCCGATACCCACTGCTGATTACCCAGTGTCCAATACCCACTGCTGATTACCCAGTGTCCAATACCCAGTGCTGATTACCCGGTGTCCAATACCCAGTGCTGATTACCCAGTGTCCAATACCCAGTGCTGATTACCCAGTGTCCAATACCCAGTGCTGATTACCCAGTGTCCAATACTCAGTGCTGACTGCCCTGTGTCCAATACCCAGGGCTGATTACCCAGTGTCCAATACCCAGTGCTGATTACCCAGTGTCCAATACTCAGTGCTGACTGCCCTGTGTCCAATACCCAGGGCTGATTACCCAGTGTCCAATAACCAGTGCTGATTACCCAGTGTCCAATACTCAGTGCTGATTACCCGCTGTCCAATACTCAGTGCTGATTACTCAGTTTCCAATACTCAGTGCGGATTACCCAGTGTCCAATACCCAGTGCTGACTACCCTGTGTCCAATACCCAGTGCTGATTACCCAGTGTCCAATACCCAGTGCAGATTACCCAGTGTCCAATACCCAGTGCTGATTACCCAGTGTCCAATACCCAGTGCTGATTACCCAGTGTCCAATACTCAGTGCTGACTGCCCTGTGTCCAATACCCAGGGCTGATTACCCAGTGTCCAATACCCAGTGCTGATTACCCAGTGTCCAATACTCAGTGCTGACTGCCCTGTGTCCAATACCCAGGGCTGATTACCCAGTGTCCAATAACCAGTGCTGATTACCCAGTGTCCAATACTCAGTGCTGATTACCCGATGTCCAATACTCAGTGCTGATTACTCAGTTTCCAATACTCAGTGCGGATTACCCAGTGTCCAATACCCAGTGCTGACTACCCTGTGTCCAATACCCAGTGCTGATTACCCAGTGTCCAATACCCAGTGCAGATTACCCAGTGTCCAATACCCAGTGCTGATTACCCAGTGTCCAATACTCAGTGCGGATTACCCAGTGTCCAATACCCAGTGCTGATTTCCCAGTGTCCAATACTCAGTGCGTATTACCCGCTGTCCAATACTCAGTGCTGATTACCCAGTGTCCAATACCCAGTGCTGATTACCCAGTGTCCAATACTCAGTGCGGATTACCCAGTGTCCAATACCCAGTGCTGATTACCCGCTGTCCAATACTCAGTGCTGATTACCCAGTTTCCAATACTCAGTGCGGATTACCCAGTGTCCAATACCCAGTGCTGATTACCCGCTGTCCAATACTCAGTGCTGATTACCCAGTGTCCAATACTCAGTGCTGATTACCCAGTGGCCAACACCCAGTGCGGATTACCCAGTGTCCAATACCCAGTGCTGATTACCCGCTGTCCAATACCCAGTGCTGATTACCCAGTGTCCAATACCTAGTGCTGATTACCCGGTGTCCAATAGCCAGAGCTGATTACCCAGTGTCCAAAACCCAGTGCGGATAACCCAGTGCCCAATACTCAGTGCGGATTACCTCGAGTCCAATACCCAGTGCTGATTACCCAGTATCCAATATCCAGTGCTGATTACCCAGTGTCGAATGCTCAGTGCTGATTACCCAGTGTCCAATACCCAGTGCTGATTACCCAGTGACCAATACCCAGGGTTGATTACCTGGTGCCCAATACCCAGTGCTGATTACCCAGCATCCAATACCCAGTGCTGATTACCCAGTGTCCAATACCCAGTGCTGATTACCCTGTGTCCAATACCCAGTGCGGATTACCCAGTGTCCAATACTCAGTGCTGATTACCCGGTGTCCAATACCCTGTGCTGATTACCCAGTGTCCAATACTCAGTGCTGATTACCCGCTGTCCAATACTCAGTGCTGATTACCCAGTGTCCAATACCCAGTGCTAATTACCCAGCATCCAATACCCAGTGCTGATTACCCAGTGTCCAATACCCAGTGCTGATTACCCAGTTTCCAATACCCAGTGCTGACTATCCAGTTTCCAATACCCAGTGCTGATTTCCCAGTGTCCAATACCCAGTGCTGATTACCCGCTGTCCAATACTCAGCGCTGATTACCCAGTGTCCAATACCCAGTGCTGATTACCCAGTGTCCAATACTCAGTGCTGATTACCCAGTGTCCAATACCCAGTGCTGATTACCCAGTGTCCAATACTCAGTGCTGATTACCCAGTGTCCAATACTCAGTGCTGATTACCCAGTGTCCAATACCCAGTGCTGATTACCCAGTGTCCAATACTCAGTGCTGATTACCCAGTGTCCAATACCCAGTGCTGATTACCCAGTGTCCATTACTCAGTGCTGATTACCCAGTGTCCAATACTCAGTGTTGATTACCCGCTGTCCAACACCCAGTGCGGATTACCCAGTGTCCAATACCCAGTGCTGATTACCCTGTGTCCAATACCCAGTGCTGATTACCCAGTGTCCAATACCTAGTGCTGATTACCCGGTGTCCAATAGCCAGAGCTGATTACCCAGTGTCCAATACCCAGTGCGCATTACCCGCTGTCCAATACTCAGTGCTGATTACCCGCTGTCCAATACTCAGTGCGGATTACCCAGTGTCCAATACCCAGTGCTGACTACCCAGTTTCCAATACTCAGTGCTGATTACCCAGTTTCCAATACCCAGTGCTGACTACCCAGTTTCCAATACCCAGTGCTGATTTCCCAGTGTCCAATACCCAGTGCTGATTACCCGCTGTCCAATACTCAGCACTGATTACCAAGTGTCCAATACTCAGTGCTGATTACCTCGTGTCCGATACCCACTGCTGATTACCCAGTGTCCAATACCCACTGCTGATTACCCAGTGACCAATACCCAGTGCTGATTACCCGGTGTCCAATACCCAGTGCTGATTACCCAGTGTCCAATACCCAGTGCTGATTACCCAGTGTCCAATACCCAGTGCTGATTACCCAGTGTCCAATACTCAGTGCTGACTGCCCTGTGTCCAATACCCAGGGCTGATTACCCAGTGTCCAATACCCAGTGCTGATTACCCAGTGTCCAATACTCAGTGCTGACTGCCCTGTGTCCAATACCCAGGGCTGATTACCCAGTGTCCAATAACCAGTGCTGATTACCCAGTGTCCAATACTCAGTGCTGATTACCCGCTGTCCAATACTCAGTGCTGATTACTCAGTTTCCAATACTCAGTGCGGATTACCCAGTGTCCAATACCCAATGCTGACTACCCTGTGTCCAATACCCAGTGCTGATTACCCAGTGTCCAATACCCAGTGCAGATTACCCAGTGTCCAATACCCAGTGCTGATTACCCAGTGTCCAATACTCAGTGCGGATTACCCAGTGTCCAATACCCAGTGCTGATTTCCCAGTGTCCAATACTCAGTGCGTATTACCCGCTGTCCAATACTCAGTGCTGATTACCCAGTGTCCAATACCCAGTGCTGATTACCCAGTGTCCAATACTCAGTGCGGATTACCCGGTGTCCAATACCCAGTGCTGATTACCCACTGTCCAATACTCAGTGCTGACTACCCTGTGTCCAATACCCAGTGCTGATTACCCAGTGTCCAATACCCAGTGCTGATTACCCAGTGTCCAATACTCAGTGCGGATTACCCTGTGTCCAATACCCAGTGCTGATTACCCAGTGTCCACTACCCAGTGCTGATTACCCAGTGTCCAATACCCAGTGCTGACTACCCTGTGTCCAATACCCAGTGCTGATTACCCAGTGTCCAATACTCAGTGCTGACTGCCCTGTGTCCAATACTCAGTGCTGATTACATAGTTTCCAATACTCAGTGCAGATTACCCAGTGTCCAATACCCAGTGCTGACTACCCTGTGTCCAATACCCAGTGCTGATTACCCAGTGTCCAATACCCACTGCTGATTACCCAGTGTCCAATACCCAGTGCTGATTACCCAGTGTCCAATACTCAGTGCGTATTACCCGCTGTCCAATACTCAGTGCTGATTACCCAGTGTCCAATACCCAGTGCTGATTACCCAGTGTCCAATACTCAGTGCGGATTACCCAGTGTCCAATACCCAGTGCTGATTACCCGCTGTCCAATACTCAGTGCTGATTACCCAGTTTCCAATACTCAGTGCGGATTACCCTGTGTCCAATACCCAGTGCTGATTACCCAGTGTCCAATACCCAGTGCTGCTTACCCAGTGTCCAATACCCAGTGCTGACTACCCTGTGTCCAATACCCAGTGCTGATTACCCAGTGTCCAATACTCAGTGCTGATTACCCAGTGTCCAATACCCAGTGCTGATTACCCAGTGTCCAATACTCAGTGCGGATTACCCAGTGTCCAATACCCAGTGCTGATTACCCGCTGTCCAATACTCAGTGCTGATTACCCAGTTTCCAATACTCAGTGCGGATTACCCTGTGTCCAATACCCAGTGCTGATTACCCAGTGTCCAATACCCAGTGCTGCTTACCCAGTGTCCAATACCCAGTGCTGACTACCCTGTGTCCAATACCCAGTGCAGATTACCCAGTGTCCAATACGCAGTGCTGACTACCCTGTGTCCAATACCCAGTGCTGATTACCCAGTGTCCAATACCCACTGCTGATTACCCAGTGTCCAATACCCAGTGCTGATTACCCAGTGTCCAATACTCAGTGCGTATTACCCGCTGTCCAATACTCAGTGCTGATTACCCAGTGTCCAATACCCAGTGCTGATTACCCAGTGTCCAATACTCAGTGCGGATTACCCAGTGTCCAATACCCAGTGCTGATTACCCGCTGTCCAATACTCAGTGCTGATTACCCAGTTTCCAATACTCAGTGCGGATTACCCAGTGTCCAATACCCAGTGCTGATTACCCGCTGTCCAATACTCAGTGCTGATTACCCAGTTTCCAATACTCAGTGCTGATTACCCAGTGTCCAATACCCAGTGCTGATTACCCAGTGTCCAATAATCAGTGCTGATTACCCGCTGTCCAATACTCAGTGCTGATTACCCAGTGTCCAATAACCAGTGCTGATTACCCAGTGTCCAATACCCAGTGCTGATTACCCGCTGTCCAATACTCAGTGCTGATTACCCAGTTTCCAATACTCAGTGCTGATTACCCAGTGTCCAATACCCAGTGCTGATTACCCAGTGTCCAATACCCAGTGCTGATTACCCGCTGTCCAATACTCAGTGCTGATTACCCAGTTTCCAACACCCAGTGCTGATGACCTGGTGTCCAATACCCAGGGCTGATTACCCAGTGCCCAATACCCAGTGCTGATTACCCGCTGTCCAATACCCAGGGCTGATTACCCAGTGTCCAATACCCAGTGCTGATTACCCAGTGTCCAATACCCAGTGCTGATTACCCGCTGTCCAATACCCAGTGCTGATTACCCAGTGTCCAATACCCAGTGCTGATTACCCAGTGTCCAATACCCAGTGCTGATTACCCGCTGTCCAATACCCAGTGCTGATTTCCCAGTGTCCAATACTCAGTGCTGATTACCCGCTGTCCAATACCCAGTGCTGATTACCCAGTGTCCAATACTCAGTGCTGATTACCTGCTGTCCAATACCCAGTGCGGATTACCCAGTGTCCAATAACCAGTGCTGATTAACCTGTGTCCAATACCCAGTGCTGATTACCCAGTGTCCAATACCCACTGCTGATTACCCAGTGTCCAATACCCAGTGCTGATTACCCAGTGTCCAATACTCAGTGCTGATTACCCAGTGTCCAATACCCAGTGCTGATTACCCAGTGTCCAATACCCAGTGCTGATTACCCATTGTCCAATACCCAGTGCTGATTCCCCAGTGTCCAATACTCAGTGCTGATTACCCACTGTCCAATACTCAGTGCTGACTACCCTGTGTCCAATACCCAGAGCTGATTACCCAGTGTCCAATACTCAGTGTTGATTACCCACTGTCCAATACTCAGTGCTGACTACCCTGTGTCCAATACCCAGTGCTGATTACCCAGTGTCCAATACCCAGGGCTGATTACCCAGTGTCCAATACTCAGAGCTGATTACCCAGTGTCCAATACCCAGTGCTGATTACCCAGTGTCCAATTCCTAGTGCTGATTACCCAGTGTCCAATACCCAGTGCTGATTACCCAGTGTCCATTTACCCAGTGCTGATTACCCAGTGTCCAATACCCAGTGCTGATTACCCAGTGTCCAATACCCACTGCTGATTACCCAGTGTCCAATACCCGGTGCTGATTACCCAGTGTCCAATACTCAGTGCTGATTACCCAGTGTCCAATACCCAGTGCTGATTACCCAGTGTCCAATACTCAGTGCTGATTACCCAGTGTCCAATACCCAGTGCTGATTACCCAGTGTCCAATACTCAGTGCTGATTACCCAGTGTCCAATACCCAGTGCTGATTACCCAGTGTCCAATACTCAGTGCTGATTACCCAGTGTCCAATACCCAGGGCTGATTACCCAGTGTCCAATACTCAGAGCTGATTACCCAGTGTCCAATACCCAGTGCTGATTACCCAGTGTCCAATTCCTAGTGCTGATTACCCAGTGTCCAATACCCAGTGCTGATTACCCAGTGTCCAATACCTAGTGCTGATTACCCAGTGTCCAATACCCAGGGCAGATTACCCAGTGTCCAATACTCAGTGCTGATTACCCGGTGCCCAAGACCCAGTGCTGATTACCCAGTGTCCAATACCTAGTGCTGATTACCCAGTGTCCAATACCCAGTGCGGATAGCCCAGTGCCCAATACTCAGTGCTGATTACCCAGTATCCAATATCCAGTGCTGATTACCCAGTATCCAATATCCAGTGCTGATTACCCAGTGTCGAATGCTCAGTGCTGATTACCCAGTGTCCAATACCCAGTGCTGATTGCCCTGTGTCCAATACTCAGTGCTGATTACCCAGTGTCCAATACCCAGTGCTGATTACCCAGTGTCCAATACTCAGTGCGAATTACCCAGTGTCCAATACCCAGTGCTGATTACCCAGTGTCCAATACCCAGTGCGGATTACCCAGTGTCCAATACTCAGTGCTGATTACCCGGTGTCCAATACCCAGTGCTGATTACCCAGTGTCCAATACTCAGTGCTGATTACCCGCTGTCCAATACTCAGTGCTGATTACCCAGTTTCCAATACCCAGTGCTGACTACCCAGTTTCCAATACCCAGTGCTGATTTCCCAGTGTCCAATGCCCAGTGCTGATTACCCGCTGTCCAATACTCAGCGCTGATTACCCAGTGTCCAATACTCAGTGCTGATTATCCAGTGTCCAATACCCAGTGCTGATTACCCAGTGTCCAATACTCAGTGCTGATTACCCAGTGTCCAATACCCAGTGCTGATTACCCAGTGTCCAATACTCAGTGCTGATTACCCAGTGTCCAATACCCAGTGCTGATTACCCAGTGTCCAATACCCAGTGATGATTACCCAGTGTCCAATAATCAGTGCTGATTACCCGCTGTCCAATACTCAGTGCTGATTACCCGGAGTCCAATACTCAGTGCGCATTACCGAGTGTCCAATTCCTAGTGCTGATTACCCAGTGTCCAATATTCAATGCTGATTACCCAGTGTCCAATACCCAGTGCTGATTACCCAGTGTCCAATACCCAGTGCAGATTACCCAGTGTCCAATTCCTAGTGCTGATTACCCGGTGCCCAAGACCCAGTGCTGATTACCCAGTGTCAAATACCCAGAGCTGATTACCCGGTGTCCAATACTCAGTGCGGATTACCCAGTATCCAATACCCAGGGCTGATTACCCAGTGTCCAATACCCAGGGCTGATTACTCAGTGTCCAATACCCAGTGCGGATTACCCAGTGTCCAATACTCAGTGCTGATTACCCAGTGTCCAATACCCAGTGCTGATTACCCAGTGTCCAATACTCAGTGCTGATTACCCGGTGTCCAATACCCAGGGCTGATTACCCAGTGTCCAATACTCAGTCCTGATTACCCAGTGCCCAATACTCAGTGCTGATTACCTTGTGTCCAATACCCAGTGCTGATTACCCAGTGTCCAATACACAGGGCTGATTACCCTGTGTCCAATACTCAGTGCTGATGACCTGGTGTCCAATACCCAGGGCTGATTACCCAGTGTCCAATACCCAGTGCGGATTACCCAGTGTCCAATACCTAGTGCTGATTACCCAGTGTCCAATACACAGTGCTGATTACCCAGTGTCCAATACTCAGTGCGGATTACCCAGTGTCCAATACTCAGTGTGGATTACCCAGTGTCCAATACCTAGTGCTGATTACCCAGTGTCCAATACCCAGTGATGATTACCCAGTGCCCAATACTCAGTGCTGATGACCCGGAGTCCAATACTCAGTGCGGATTTCCAGGAGTCCAATACTCAGTGCGGATTGCCCAGTGTCCAATACTCAGTGCTGATTACCCACTGTCCAATACTCAGTGCTGATTACCCGGTGCCCAATACCCAGTGCTGATTACCCAGCATCCAATACCCAGTGCTGATTACCAGTGTCCAATACTCAGGGCTGATTACCCAGTGTCCAATACCCAGGGCTGACTACCCAGTGTCCAATACTCAGTGCTGATTACCCAGTGTCCAATACCCAGTGCTGATTACCCAGTGTCCAATACTCAGTGCTGATTACCCAGTGTCCAATACCCAGGGCTGATTACCCAGTGTCCAATACTCAGAGCTGATTACCCAGTGTCCAATACCCAGTGCTGATTACCCAGTGTCCAATTCCTAGTGCTGATTACCCAGTGTCCAATACCCAGTGCTGATTACCCAGTGTCCATTTACCCAGTGCTGATTACCCAGTGTCCAATACCCAGTGCTGATTACCCAGTGTCCAATACCCACTGCTGATTACCCAGTGTCCAATACCCGGTGCTGATTACCCAGTGTCCAATACTCAGTGCTGATTACCCAGTGTCCAATACCCAGTGCTGATTACCCAGTGTCCAATACTCAGTGCTGATTACCCAGTGTCCAATACCCAGTGCTGATTACCCAGTGTCCAATACTCAGTGCTGATTACCCAGTGTCCAATACCCAGTGCTGATTACCCAGTGTCCAATACTCAGTGCTGATTACCCAGTGTCCAATACCCAGGGCTGATTACCCAGTGTCCAATACTCAGAGCTGATTACCCAGTGTCCAATACCCAGTGCTGATTACCCAGTGTCCAATTCCTAGTGCTGATTACCCAGTGTCCAATACCCAGTGCTGATTACCCAGTGTCCAATACCTAGTGCTGATTACCCAGTGTCCAATACCCAGGGCAGATTACCCAGTGTCCAATACTCAGTGCTGATTACCCGGTGCCCAAGACCCAGTGCTGATTACCCAGTGTCCAATACCTAGTGCTGATTACCCAGTGTCCAATACCCAGTGCGGATAGCCCAGTGCCCAATACTCAGTGCTGATTACCCAGTATCCAATATCCAGTGCTGATTACCCAGTATCCAATATCCAGTGCTGATTACCCAGTGTCGAATGCTCAGTGCTGATTACCCAGTGTCCAATACCCAGTGCTGATTGCCCTGTGTCCAATACTCAGTGCTGATTACCCAGTGTCCAATACCCAGTGCTGATTACCCAGTGTCCAATACTCAGTGCGAATTACCCAGTGTCCAATACCCAGTGCTGATTACCCAGTGTCCAATACCCAGTGCGGATTACCCAGTGTCCAATACTCAGTGCTGATTACCCGGTGTCCAATACCCAGTGCTGATTACCCAGTGTCCAATACTCAGTGCTGATTACCCGCTGTCCAATACTCAGTGCTGATTACCCAGTTTCCAATACCCAGTGCTGACTACCCAGTTTCCAATACCCAGTGCTGATTTCCCAGTGTCCAATGCCCAGTGCTGATTACCCGCTGTCCAATACTCAGCGCTGATTACCCAGTGTCCAATACTCAGTGCTGATTATCCAGTGTCCAATACCCAGTGCTGATTACCCAGTGTCCAATACTCAGTGCTGATTACCCAGTGTCCAATACCCAGTGCTGATTACCCAGTGTCCAATACTCAGTGCTGATTACCCAGTGTCCAATACCCAGTGCTGATTACCCAGTGTCCAATACCCAGTGATGATTACCCAGTGTCCAATAATCAGTGCTGATTACCCGCTGTCCAATACTCAGTGCTGATTACCCGGAGTCCAATACTCAGTGCGCATTACCGAGTGTCCAATTCCTAGTGCTGATTACCCAGTGTCCAATATTCAATGCTGATTACCCAGTGTCCAATACCCAGTGCTGATTACCCAGTGTCCAATACCCAGTGCAGATTACCCAGTGTCCAATTCCTAGTGCTGATTACCCGGTGCCCAAGACCCAGTGCTGATTACCCAGTGTCAAATACCCAGAGCTGATTACCCGGTGTCCAATACTCAGTGCGGATTACCCAGTATCCAATACCCAGGGCTGATTACCCAGTGTCCAATACCCAGGGCTGATTACTCAGTGTCCAATACCCAGTGCGGATTACCCAGTGTCCAATACTCAGTGCTGATTACCCAGTGTCCAATACCCAGTGCTGATTACCCAGTGTCCAATACTCAGTGCTGATTACCCGGTGTCCAATACCCAGGGCTGATTACCCAGTGTCCAATACTCAGTCCTGATTACCCAGTGCCCAATACTCAGTGCTGATTACCTTGTGTCCAATACCCAGTGCTGATTACCCAGTGTCCAATACACAGGGCTGATTACCCTGTGTCCAATACTCAGTGCTGATGACCTGGTGTCCAATACCCAGGGCTGATTACCCAGTGTCCAATACCCAGTGCGGATTACCCAGTGTCCAATACCTAGTGCTGATTACCCAGTGTCCAATACACAGTGCTGATTACCCAGTGTCCAATACTCAGTGCGGATTACCCAGTGTCCAATACTCAGTGTGGATTACCCAGTGTCCAATACCTAGTGCTGATTACCCAGTGTCCAATACCCAGTGATGATTACCCAGTGCCCAATACTCAGTGCTGATGACCCGGAGTCCAATACTCAGTGCGGATTTCCAGGAGTCCAATACTCAGTGCGGATTGCCCAGTGTCCAATACTCAGTGCTGATTACCCACTGTCCAATACTCAGTGCTGATTACCCGGTGCCCAATACCCAGTGCTGATTACCCAGCATCCAATACCCAGTGCTGATTACCAGTGTCCAATACTCAGGGCTGATTACCCAGTGTCCAATACCCAGGGCTGACTACCCAGTGTCCAATACTCAGTGCTGATTACCCAGTGTCCAATACCCAGTGCTGATTACCCAGTGTCCAATACTCAGTGCTGATTACCCAGTGTCCAATACCCAGGGCTGATTACCCAGTGTCCAATACTCAGAGCTGATTACCCAGTGTCCAATACCCAGTGCTGATTACCCAGTGTCCAATTCCTAGTGCTGATTACCCAGTGTCCAATACCCAGTGCTGATTACCCAGTGTCCATTTACCCAGTGCTGATTACCCAGTGTCCAATACCCAGTGCTGATTACCCAGTGTCCAATACCCACTGCTGATTACCCAGTGTCCAATACCCGGTGCTGATTACCCAGTGTCCAATACTCAGTGCTGATTACCCAGTGTCCAATACCCAGTGCTGATTACCCAGTGTCCAATACTCAGTGCTGATTACCCAGTGTCCAATACCCAGTGCTGATTACCCAGTGTCCAATACTCAGTGCTGATTACCCAGTGTCCAATACCCAGTGCTGATTACCCAGTGTCCAATACTCAGTGCTGATTACCCAGTGTCCAATACCCAGGGCTGATTACCCAGTGTCCAATACTCAGAGCTGATTACCCAGTGTCCAATACCCAGTGCTGATTACCCAGTGTCCAATTCCTAGTGCTGATTACCCAGTGTCCAATACCCAGTGCTGATTACCCAGTGTCCAATACCTAGTGCTGATTACCCAGTGTCCAATACCCAGGGCAGATTACCCAGTGTCCAATACTCAGTGCTGATTACCCGGTGCCCAAGACCCAGTGCTGATTACCCAGTGTCCAATACCTAGTGCTGATTACCCAGTGTCCAATACCCAGTGCGGATAGCCCAGTGCCCAATACTCAGTGCTGATTACCCAGTATCCAATATCCAGTGCTGATTACCCAGTATCCAATATCCAGTGCTGATTACCCAGTGTCGAATGCTCAGTGCTGATTACCCAGTGTCCAATACCCAGTGCTGATTGCCCTGTGTCCAATACTCAGTGCTGATTACCCAGTGTCCAATACCCAGTGCTGATTACCCAGTGTCCAATACTCAGTGCGAATTACCCAGTGTCCAATACCCAGTGCTGATTACCCAGTGTCCAATACCCAGTGCGGATTACCCAGTGTCCAATACTCAGTGCTGATTACCCGGTGTCCAATACCCAGTGCTGATTACCCAGTGTCCAATACTCAGTGCTGATTACCCGCTGTCCAATACTCAGTGCTGATTACCCAGTTTCCAATACCCAGTGCTGACTACCCAGTTTCCAATACCCAGTGCTGATTTCCCAGTGTCCAATGCCCAGTGCTGATTACCCGCTGTCCAATACTCAGCGCTGATTACCCAGTGTCCAATACTCAGTGCTGATTATCCAGTGTCCAATACCCAGTGCTGATTACCCAGTGTCCAATACTCAGTGCTGATTACCCAGTGTCCAATACCCAGTGCTGATTACCCAGTGTCCAATACTCAGTGCTGATTACCCAGTGTCCAATACCCAGTGCTGATTACCCAGTGTCCAATACCCAGTGATGATTACCCAGTGTCCAATAATCAGTGCTGATTACCCGCTGTCCAATACTCAGTGCTGATTACCCGGAGTCCAATACTCAGTGCGCATTACCGAGTGTCCAATTCCTAGTGCTGATTACCCAGTGTCCAATATTCAATGCTGATTACCCAGTGTCCAATACCCAGTGCTGATTACCCAGTGTCCAATACCCAGTGCAGATTACCCAGTGTCCAATTCCTAGTGCTGATTACCCGGTGCCCAAGACCCAGTGCTGATTACCCAGTGTCAAATACCCAGAGCTGATTACCCGGTGTCCAATACTCAGTGCGGATTACCCAGTATCCAATACCCAGGGCTGATTACCCAGTGTCCAATACCCAGGGCTGATTACTCAGTGTCCAATACCCAGTGCGGATTACCCAGTGTCCAATACTCAGTGCTGATTACCCAGTGTCCAATACCCAGTGCTGATTACCCAGTGTCCAATACTCAGTGCTGATTACCCGGTGTCCAATACCCAGGGCTGATTACCCAGTGTCCAATACTCAGTCCTGATTACCCAGTGCCCAATACTCAGTGCTGATTACCTTGTGTCCAATACCCAGTGCTGATTACCCAGTGTCCAATACACAGGGCTGATTACCCTGTGTCCAATACTCAGTGCTGATGACCTGGTGTCCAATACCCAGGGCTGATTACCCAGTGTCCAATACCCAGTGCGGATTACCCAGTGTCCAATACCTAGTGCTGATTACCCAGTGTCCAATACACAGTGCTGATTACCCAGTGTCCAATACTCAGTGCGGATTACCCAGTGTCCAATACTCAGTGTGGATTACCCAGTGTCCAATACCTAGTGCTGATTACCCAGTGTCCAATACCCAGTGATGATTACCCAGTGCCCAATACTCAGTGCTGATGACCCGGAGTCCAATACTCAGTGCGGATTTCCAGGAGTCCAATACTCAGTGCGGATTGCCCAGTGTCCAATACTCAGTGCTGATTACCCACTGTCCAATACTCAGTGCTGATTACCCGGTGCCCAATACCCAGTGCTGATTACCCAGCATCCAATACCCAGTGCTGATTACCAGTGTCCAATACTCAGTGCTGATTACCCAGTGTCCAATACCCACTGCAGATTACCCAGTGTCCAATACTCAATGCTGATTACCCAGTGTCCAATACCCAGTGCAGATTACCCAGTGTCCAATACCCAGGGCTGATTACCCAGTGTCCAATGCCAAGTGCTGATTACCCAGTGTCCAATACTCAGTACTGATTACCCGGAGTCCAATACCCAGTGCAGATTACCCAGTGTCCAATACCCAGTGCTGATTACCCAGTGTCCAATACCCAGTGCTGGTTACCAGTGTCCAATACCCAGTGCTGATTACCCAGTGTCCAATACTCAATGCTGATTACCCGGAGTCCAATACCCAGTGCTGATTACCCAGTGCTGATTACCCGCTTTCCAACACCCAGTGCGGATGACCCAGTGACCAATACCCAGTGCTGATTACCCTGTGTCCAATACCCAGTGCTGATTACCCAGTACCCAATATCCAGTGCTGATTACCCAGTGTCCAATGCTCAGTGCTGATTACCCAGTGTCCAATACCCAGTGTTGATTACCCAGTGCCCAATACCCAGGGTTGATTACCTGGTGGGCAATACCCAGTGCTGATTACCCAGCATCCAATACCCAGTGCTGATTACCTGTGTCCAGTACCCGGTGCTGATTACCTGTGTCCAGTACCCGGTGCTGATTACCCAGTGTCCAATACCCGGTGCTGATTACCCAGTGTCCAATACCCAGTGCCGATTACCCAGTGTCCAATACCCAGTGCTGATTACCCAGTGTCCAATACCCAGTGCTGATTACCGAGTGTCCAATACTCAGTGCTGATTACCCAGTGTCCAATACCCAGTGCTGATTACCCAGTGTCCAATACTCAGTGCTGATTACCCAGTGTCCAATACCCAGTGCTGATTACCCAGTGTCCAATACTCAATGCTGATTACCCAGTGTCCACTACTCAGTGCTGATTACCCAGTGTCCAATACTCAGTGCTGATTACCCAGTGTCCAATACCCAGTGCTGATTACCCAGTGTCCATTACTCAGTGCTGATTACCCAGTGTCCAATACCCAGTGCTGATTACCCAGTGACCAATACCCAGGGTTGATTACCTGGTGCCCAACACCCAGTGCTGATTACCCAGCATCCAATACCCAGTGATGATTAACCAGTGTCCAATACCCAGTGCAGATTACCCAGTGTCCAATACCCAGTGCTGATTACCCTGTGTCCAATACCCAGTGCTGATTACCCAGTGTCCAATACCCAGTGCTGATTACCCAGTGTGCAATACTCAGTGCGAATTACCCAGTGTCCAATACCCAGTGCTGATTACCCAGTGTCCAATGCCCAGTGCGGATTACCCAGTGTCCAATACTCAGTGCTGATTACCCGGTGTCCAATACCCAGTGCTGATTACCCAGTGTCCAATACTCAGTGCTGATTACCCGCTGTCCAATACTCAGTGCTGATTACTCAGTTTCCAATGCCCAGTGCTGACTACCCAGTTTCCAATACCCAGGGCTGATTTCCCAGTATCCAATACCCAGTGCTGATTACCCGCTGTCCAATACTCAGCGCTGATTACCCAGTGTCCAATACCCAGTGCTGATTACCCAGTGTCCAATACCCAGTGCTGATTACCCAGTGTCCAATACCCAGTGCTGATTACCCAGTGTCCAATACTCAGTGCTGATTACCCAGTGTCCAATACCCAGTGCTGATTACCCAGTGTCCAATACTCAGTGCTGATTACCCAGTGTCCAATACCCAGTGCTGATTACCCAGTGTCCAATACTCAGTGCTGATTACCCAGTGTCCAATACTCAGTGCTGATTACCCAGTGTCCAATACCCAGTGCTGATTACCCAGTGTCCAATACCCAGTGCTGATTACCCAGTGTCCAATACCCACTGCTGATTACCCAGTGTCCAATACCCGGTGATGATTACCCAGTGTCCAATACCCAGTGATGATTACCCAGTGTCCAATACTCAGTGCGGATTGCCCAGTGTCCAATACTCAGTGCTGATTACCCACTGTCCAATACTCAGTGCTAATTACCCGGTGCCCAATACCCAGTGCTGATTACCCAGCATCCAATACCCAGTGTTGATTACCAGTGTCCAATACTCAGTGCTGATTACCCAGTGTCCAATACCCACTGCAGATTACCCAGTGTCCAATACTCAATGCTGATTACCCAGTGTCCAATACCCAGTGCAGATTACCCAGCATCCAATACCCAGTGCTGATTACCAGTGTCCAATACTCAGTGCTGATTAACCAGTGTCCAATACCCACTGCAGATTACCCAGTGTCCAATACTCAATGCTGATTACCCAGTGTCCAATACCCAGTGCAGATTACCCAGTATCCAATACCCAGGGCTGATTACCCAGTGTCCAATGCCAAGTGCTGATTACCCAGTGTCCAATACTCAGTACTGATTACCCGGAGTCCAATACCCAGTGCAGATTACCCAGTGTCCAATACCCAGTGATGATTACCCGGAGTCCAATACCCAGTGCTGATTACCCAGTGTCCAATACCCAGTGCTGGTTACCAGTGTCCAATACCCAGTGCTGATTACCCGCTGTCCAACACCCAGTGCGGATTACCCAGTGTCCAATACCCAGTGCTGATTACCCAGTGTCCAATACCCAGTGCTGATTACCCAGTGTCCAATACTCAGTGCTGATTACCCAGTGTCCAATACCCAGTGCTGATTACCCAGTGTCCAATACTCAGTGCTGATTACCCAGTGTCCAATACTCAGTGCTGATTACCCAGTGTCCAATACCCAGTGCTGATTACCTGTGTCCAATACCCAGTGCTGATTACCCAGTGCCCAATACCCAGTGCTGATTACCCAGTGTCCAATACCCGGTGCTGATTACCCAGTATCCAATACCCAGTGCTGATTACCCAGTGTCCAATACCCAGTGCTGATTACCCAGTGTCCAATACCCAGTGCTGATTACCCAGTGTCCAATACTCAGTGCTGATTACCCAGTGTCCAATACGCAGTGCTGATTACCCAGTGTCCAATACTCAGTGCTGATTACCCAGTGTCCAATACTCAGTGCTGATTACCCAGTGTCCAATACCCAGTGCTGATTACCCAGTGTCCAATACTCAATGCTGATTACTCAGTGTCCACTACTCAGTGCTGATTACCCAGTGTCCAATACTCAGTGCTGATTACCCAGTGTCCAATACCCAGTGCTGATTACCCAGTGTCCAATACTCAGTGCTGATTACCCAGTGTCCATTACTCAGTGCTGATTACCCAGTGTCCAATACTCAGTGCTGATTACCCAGTGTCCAATACTCAGTGCTGATTACCCAGTGTCCAATACCCAGTGCGGATTACCCAGTGTCCAATACTCAATGCTGATTACCCAGTGTCCACTACTCAGAGCTGATTAACCAGTGTCCAATACTCAGTGCTGATTACCCAGTGTCCAATACTCAGTGCTGATTACCCAGTGGCCAACACCCAGTGCGGATTACCCAGTGTCCAATACCCAGTGCTGAATACCCTGTGTCCAATACCCAGTGCTGATTACCCAGTGTCCAATACCTAGTGCTGATTACCCGGTGTCCAATAGCCAGAGCTGATTACCCAGTGTCCAAAACCCAGTGCGGATAACCCAGTGCCCAATACTCAGTGCGGATTACCTCGAGTCCAATACCCAGTGCTGATTACCCAGTATCCAATATCCAGTGCTGATTACCCAGTGTCGAATGCTCAGTGCTGATTACCCAGTGTCCAATACCCAGTGCTGATTACCCAGTGACCAATACCCAGGGTTGATTACCTGGTGCCCAATACCCAGTGCTGATTACCCAGCATCCAATACCCAGTGCTGATTACCAAGTGTCCAATACCCAGTGCAGATTACCCAGTGTCCAATACCCAGTGCTGATTACCCTGTGTCCAATACCCAGTGCGGATTACCCAGTGTCCAATACTCAGTGCTGATTACCCGGTGTCCAATACCCAGTGCTGATTACCCAGTGTCCAATACTCAGTGCTGATTACCCGCTGTCCAATACTCAGTGCTGATTACCCAGTGTCCAATACCCAGTGCTGATTACCCAGCATCCAATACCCAGTGCTGATTACCCAGTGTCCAATACCCAGTGCTGATTACCCAGTTTCCAATACCCAGTGCTGACTATCCAGTTTCCAATACCCAGTGCTGATTTCCCAGTGTCCAATACCCAGTGCTGATTACCCGCTGTCCAATACTCAGCGCTGATTACCCAGTGTCCAATACCCAGTGCTGATTACCCAGTGTCCAATACTCAGTGCTGATTACCCAGTGTCCAATACCCAGTGCTGATTACCCAGTGTCCAATACTCAGTGCTGATTACCCAGTGTCCAATACTCAGTGCTGATTACCCAGTGTCCAATACCCAGTGCTGATTACCCAGTGTCCAATACCCAGTGCTGATTACCCAGTGTCCAATACCCAGTGCTGATTACCCAGTGTCCATTACTCAGTGCTGATTACCCAGTGTCCAATACTCAGTGTTGATTACCCGCTGTCCAACACCCAGTGCGGATTACCCAGTGTCCAATACCCAGTGCTGATTACCCTGTGTCCAATACCCAGTGCTGATTACCCAGTGTCCAATACCTAGTGCTGATTACCCGGTGTCCAATAGCCAGAGCTGATTACCCAGTGTCCAATACCCAGTGCGCATTACCCGCTGTCCAATACTCAGTGCTGATTACCCGCTGTCCAATACTCAGTGCGGATTACCCAGTGTCCAATACCCAGTGCTGACTACCCAGTTTCCAATACTCAGTGCTGATTACCCAGTTTCCAATACCCAGTGCTGACTACCCAGTTTCCAATACCCAGTGCTGATTTCCCAGTGTCCAATACCCAGTGCTGATTACCCGCTGTCCAATACTCAGCACTGATTACCAAGTGTCCAATACTCAGTGCTGATTACCTCGTGTCCGATACCCACTGCTGATTACCCAGTGTCCAATACCCACTGCTGATTACCCAGTGTCCAATACCCAGTGCTGATTACCCGGTGTCCAATACCCAGTGCTGATTACCCAGTGTCCAATACCCAGTGCTGATTACCCAGTGTCCAATACCCAGTGCTGATTACCCAGTGTCCAATACTCAGTGCTGACTGCCCTGTGTCCAATACCCAGGGCTGATTACCCAGTGTCCAATACCCAGTGCTGATTACCCAGTGTCCAATACTCAGTGCTGACTGCCCTGTGTCCAATACCCAGGGCTGATTACCCAGTGTCCAATAACCAGTGCTGATTACCCAGTGTCCAATACTCAGTGCTGATTACCCGCTGTCCAATACTCAGTGCTGATTACTCAGTTTCCAATACTCAGTGCGGATTACCCAGTGTCCAATACCCAGTGCTGACTACCCTGTGTCCAATACCCAGTGCTGATTACCCAGTGTCCAATACCCAGTGCAGATTACCCAGTGTCCAATACCCAGTGCTGATTACCCAGTGTCCAATACTCAGTGCGGATTACCCAGTGTCCAATACCCAGTGCTGATTTCCCAGTGTCCAATACTCAGTGCGTATTACCCGCTGTCCAATACTCAGTGCTGATTACCCAGTGTCCAATACCCAGTGCTGATTACCCAGTGTCCAATACTCAGTGCGGATTACCCGGTGTCCAATACCCAGTGCTGATTACCCACTGTCCAATACTCAGTGCTGACTACCCTGTGTCCAATACCCAGTGCTGATTACCCAGTGTCCAATACCCAGTGCTGATTACCCAGTGTCCAATACTCAGTGCGGATTACCCTGTGTCCAATACCCAGTGCTGATTACCCAGTGTCCACTACCCAGTGCTGATTACCCAGTGTCCAATACCCAGTGCTGACTACCCTGTGTCCAATACCCAGTGCTGATTACCCAGTGTCCAATACTCAGTGCTGACTGCCCTGTGTCCAATACTCAGTGCTGATTACATAGTTTCCAATACTCAGTGCAGATTACCCAGTGTCCAATACCCAGTGCTGACTACCCTGTGTCCAATACCCAGTGCTGATTACCCAGTGTCCAATACCCACTGCTGATTACCCAGTGTCCAATACCCAGTGCTGATTACCCAGTGTCCAATACTCAGTGCGTATTACCCGCTGTCCAATACTCAGTGCTGATTACCCAGTGTCCAATACCCAGTGCTGATTACCCAGTGTCCAATACTCAGTGCGGATTACCCAGTGTCCAATACCCAGTGCTGATTACCCGCTGTCCAATACTCAGTGCTGATTACCCAGTTTCCAATACTCAGTGCGGATTACCCTGTGTCCAATACCCAGTGCTGATTACCCAGTGTCCAATACCCAGTGCTGCTTACCCAGTGTCCAATACCCAGTGCTGACTACCCTGTGTCCAATACCCAGTGCTGATTACCCAGTGTCCAATACTCAGTGCTGATTACCCAGTGTCCAATACCCAGTGCTGATTACCCAGTGTCCAATACTCAGTGCGGATTACCCAGTGTCCAATACCCAGTGCTGATTACCCGCTGTCCAATACTCAGTGCTGATTACCCAGTTTCCAATACTCAGTGCGGATTACCCTGTGTCCAATACCCAGTGCTGATTACCCAGTGTCCAATACCCAGTGCTGCTTACCCAGTGTCCAATACCCAGTGCTGACTACCCTGTGTCCAATACCCAGTGCAGATTACCCAGTGTCCAATACGCAGTGCTGACTACCCTGTGTCCAATACCCAGTGCTGATTACCCAGTGTCCAATACCCACTGCTGATTACCCAGTGTCCAATACCCAGTGCTGATTACCCAGTGTCCAATACTCAGTGCGTATTACCCGCTGTCCAATACTCAGTGCTGATTACCCAGTGTCCAATACCGAGTGCTGATTACCCAGTGTCCAATACTCAGTGCGGATTACCCAGTGTCCAATACCCAGTGCTGATTACCCGCTGTCCAATACTCAGTGCTGATTACCCAGTTTCCAATACTCAGTGCGGATTACCCAGTGTCCAATACCCAGTGCTGATTACCCGCTGTCCAATACTCAGTGCTGATTACCCAGTGTCCAATACTCAGTGCTGATTACCCAGTGGCCAACACCCAGTGCGGATTACCCAGTGTCCAATACCCAGTGCTGAATACCCTGTGTCCAATACCCAGTGCTGATTACCCAGTGTCCAATACCTAGTGCTGATTACCCGGTGTCCAATAGCCAGAGCTGATTACCCAGTGTCCAAAACCCAGTGCGGATAACCCAGTGCCCAATACTCAGTGCGGATTACCTCGAGTCCAATACCCAGTGCTGATTACCCAGTATCCAATATCCAGTGCTGATTACCCAGTGTCGAATGCTCAGTGCTGATTACCCAGTGTCCAATACCCAGTGCTGATTACCCAGTGACCAATACCCAGGGTTGATTACCTGGTGCCCAATACCCAGTGCTGATTACCCAGCATCCAATACCCAGTGCTGACTACCCAGTTTCCAATACCCAGTGCTGATTACCCTGTGTCCAATACCCAGTGCGGATTACCCAGTGTCCAATACTCAGTGCTGATTACCCGGTGTCCAATACCCAGTGCTGATTACCCAGTGTCCAATACTCAGTGCTGATTACCCGCTGTCCAATACTCAGTGCTGATTACCCAGTGTCCAATACCCAGTGCTGATTACCCAGCATCCAATACCCAGTGCTGATTACCCAGTGTCCAATACCCAGTGCTGATTACCCAGTTTCCAATACCCAGTGCTGACTATCCAGTTTCCAATACCCAGTGCTGATTTCCCAGTGTCCAATACCCAGTGCTGATTACCCGCTGTCCAATACTCAGCGCTGATTACCCAGTGTCCAATACCCAGTGCTGATTACCCAGTGTCCAATACTCAGTGCTGATTACCCAGTGTCCAATACCCAGTGCTGATTACCCAGTGTCCAATACTCAGTGCTGATTACCCAGTGTCCAATACTCAGTGCTGATTACCCAGTGTCCAATACCCAGTGCTGATTACCCAGTGTCCAATACTCAGTGCTGATTACCCAGTGTCCAATACCCAGTGCTGATTACCCAGTGTCCATTACTCAGTGCTGATTACCCAGTGTCCAATACTCAGTGCTGATTACCCGCTGTCCAACACCCAGTGCTGATTACCCTGTGTCCAATACCCAGTGCTGATTACCCAGTGTCCAATACCTAGTGCTGATTACCCGGTGTCCAATAGCCAGAGCTGATTACCCAGTGTCCAATACCCAGTGCGCATTACCCGCTGTCCAATACTCAGTGCTGATTACCCGCTGTCCAATACTCAGTGCGGATTACCCAGTGTCCAATACCCAGTGCTGACTACCCAGTTTCCAATACTCAGTGCTGACTACCCAGTTTCCAATACCCAGTGCTGATTTCCCAGTGTCCAATACCCAGTGCTGATTACCCGCTGTCCAATACTCAGCACTGATTACCAAGTGTCCAATACTCAGTGCTGATTACCTCGTGTCCGATACCCACTGCTGATTACCCAGTGTCCAATACCCACTGCTGATTACCCAGTGTCCAATACCCAGTGCTGATTACCCGGTGTCCAATACCCAGTGCTGATTACCCAGTGTCCAATACCCAGTGCTGATTACCCAGTGTCCAATACCCAGTGCTGATTACCCAGTGTCCAATACTCAGTGCTGACTGCCCTGTGTCCAATACCCAGGGCTGATTACCCAGTGTCCAATACCCAGTGCTGATTACCCAGTGTCCAATACTCAGTGCTGACTGCCCTGTGTCCAATACCCAGGGCTGATTACCCAGTGTCCAATAACCAGTGCTGATTACCCAGTGTCCAATACTCAGTGCTGATTACCCGCTGTCCAATACTCAGTGCTGATTACTCAGTTTCCAATACTCAGTGCGGATTACCCAGTGTCCAATACCCAGTGCTGACTACCCTGTGTCCAATACCCAGTGCTGATTACCCAGTGTCCAATACCCAGTGCAGATTACCCAGTGTCCAATACCCAGTGCTGATTACCCAGTGTCCAATACTCAGTGCGGATTACCCAGTGTCCAATACCCAGTGCTGATTTCCCAGTGTCCAATACTCAGTGCGTATTACCCGCTGTCCAATACTCAGTGCTGATTACCCAGTGTCCAATACCCAGTGCTGATTACCCAGTGTCCAATACTCAGTGCGGATTACCCGGTGTCCAATACCCAGTGCTGATTACCCACTGTCCAATACTCAGTGCTGACTACCCTGTGTCCAATACCCAGTGCTGATTACCCAGTGTCCAATACCCAGTGCTGATTACCCAGTGTCCAATACTCAGTGCGGATTACCCTGTGTCCAATACCCAGTGCTGATTACCCAGTGTCCACTACCCAGTGCTGATTACCCAGTGTCCAATACCCAGTGCTGACTACCCTGTGTCCAATACCCAGTGCTGATTACCCAGTGTCCAATACTCAGTGCTGACTGCCCTGTGTCCAATACTCAGTGCTGATTACATAGTTTCCAATACTCAGTGCAGATTACCCAGTGTCCAATACCCAGTGCTGACTACCCTGTGTCCAATACCCAGTGCTGATTACCCAGTGTCCAATACCCACTGCTGATTACCCAGTGTCCAATACCCAGTGCTGATTACCCAGTGTCCAATACTCAGTGCGTATTACCCGCTGTCCAATACTCAGTGCTGATTACCCAGTGTCCAATACCCAGTGCTGATTACCCAGTGTCCAATACTCAGTGCGGATTACCCAGTGTCCAATACCCAGTGCTGATTACCCGCTGTCCAATACTCAGTGCTGATTACCCAGTTTCCAATACTCAGTGCGGATTACCCTGTGTCCAATACCCAGTGCTGATTACCCAGTGTCCAATACCCAGTGCTGCTTACCCAGTGTCCAATACCCAGTGCTGACTACCCTGTGTCCAATACCCAGTGCTGATTACCCAGTGTCCAATACTCAGTGCTGATTACCCAGTGTCCAATACCCAGTGCTGATTACCCAGTGTCCAATACTCAGTGCGGATTACCCAGTGTCCAATACCCAGTGCTGATTACCCGCTGTCCAATACTCAGTGCTGATTACCCAGTTTCCAATACTCAGTGCGGATTACCCTGTGTCCAATACCCAGTGCTGATTACCCAGTGTCCAATACCCAGTGCTGCTTACCCAGTGTCCAATACCCAGTGCTGACTACCCTGTGTCCAATACCCAGTGCAGATTACCCAGTGTCCAATACGCAGTGCTGACTACCCTGTGTCCAATACCCAGTGCTGATTACCCAGTGTCCAATACCCACTGCTGATTACCCAGTGTCCAATACCCAGTGCTGATTACCCAGTGTCCAATACTCAGTGCGTATTACCCGCTGTCCAATACTCAGTGCTGATTACCCAGTGTCCAATACCGAGTGCTGATTACCCAGTGTCCAATACTCAGTGCGGATTACCCAGTGTCCAATACCCAGTGCTGATTACCCGCTGTCCAATACTCAGTGCTGATTACCCAGTTTCCAATACTCAGTGCGGATTACCCAGTGTCCAATACCCAGTGCTGATTACCCGCTGTCCAATACTCAGTGCTGATTACCCAGTGTCCAATACTCAGTGCTGATTACCCAGTGGCCAACACCCAGTGCGGATTACCCAGTGTCCAATACCCAGTGCTGAATACCCTGTGTCCAATACCCAGTGCTGATTACCCAGTGTCCAATACCTAGTGCTGATTACCCGGTGTCCAATAGCCAGAGCTGATTACCCAGTGTCCAAAACCCAGTGCGGATAACCCAGTGCCCAATACTCAGTGCGGATTACCTCGAGTCCAATACCCAGTGCTGATTACCCAGTATCCAATATCCAGTGCTGATTACCCAGTGTCGAATGCTCAGTGCTGATTACCCAGTGTCCAATACCCAGTGCTGATTACCCAGTGACCAATACCCAGGGTTGATTACCTGGTGCCCAATACCCAGTGCTGATTACCCAGCATCCAATACCCAGTGCTGACTACCCAGTTTCCAATACCCAGTGCTGATTACCCTGTGTCCAATACCCAGTGCGGATTACCCAGTGTCCAATACTCAGTGCTGATTACCCGGTGTCCAATACCCAGTGCTGATTACCCAGTGTCCAATACTCAGTGCTGATTACCCGCTGTCCAATACTCAGTGCTGATTACCCAGTGTCCAATACCCAGTGCTGATTACCCAGCATCCAATACCCAGTGCTGATTACCCAGTGTCCAATACCCAGTGCTGATTACCCAGTTTCCAATACCCAGTGCTGACTATCCAGTTTCCAATACCCAGTGCTGATTTCCCAGTGTCCAATACCCAGTGCTGATTACCCGCTGTCCAATACTCAGCGCTGATTACCCAGTGTCCAATACCCAGTGCTGATTACCCAGTGTCCAATACTCAGTGCTGATTACCCAGTGTCCAATACCCAGTGCTGATTACCCAGTGTCCAATACTCAGTGCTGATTACCCAGTGTCCAATACTCAGTGCTGATTACCCAGTGTCCAATACCCAGTGCTGATTACCCAGTGTCCAATACTCAGTGCTGATTACCCAGTGTCCAATACCCAGTGCTGATTACCCAGTGTCCATTACTCAGTGCTGATTACCCAGTGTCCAATACTCAGTGCTGATTACCCGCTGTCCAACACCCAGTGCTGATTACCCTGTGTCCAATACCCAGTGCTGATTACCCAGTGTCCAATACCTAGTGCTGATTACCCGGTGTCCAATAGCCAGAGCTGATTACCCAGTGTCCAATACCCAGTGCGCATTACCCGCTGTCCAATACTCAGTGCTGATTACCCGCTGTCCAATACTCAGTGCGGATTACCCAGTGTCCAATACCCAGTGCTGACTACCCAGTTTCCAATACTCAGTGCTGATTACCCAGTTTCCAATACCCAGTGCTGACTACCCAGTTTCCAATACCCAGTGCTGATTTCCCAGTGTCCAATACCCAGTGCTGATTACCCGCTGTCCAATACTCAGCACTGATTACCAAGTGTCCAATACTCAGTGCTGATTACCTCGTGTCCGATACCCACTGCTGATTACCCAGTGTCCAATACCCACTGCTGATTACCCAGTGTCCAATACCCAGTGCTGATTACCCGGTGTCCAATACCCAGTGCTGATTACCCAGTGTCCAATACCCAGTGCTGATTACCCAGTGTCCAATACCCAGTGCTGATTACCCAGTGTCCAATACTCAGTGCTGACTGCCCTGTGTCCAATACCCAGGGCTGATTACCCAGTGTCCAATACCCAGTGCTGATTACCCAGTGTCCAATACTCAGTGCTGACTGCCCTGTGTCCAATACCCAGGGCTGATTACCCAGTGTCCAATAACCAGTGCTGATTACCCAGTGTCCAATACTCAGTGCTGATTACCCGCTGTCCAATACTCAGTGCTGATTACTCAGTTTCCAATACTCAGTGCGGATTACCCAGTGTCCAATACCCAGTGCTGACTACCCTGTGTCCAATACCCAGTGCTGATTACCCAGTGTCCAATACCCAGTGCAGATTACCCAGTGTCCAATACCCAGTGCTGATTACCCAGTGTCCAATACCCAGTGCTGATTACCCAGTGTCCAATACTCAGTGCTGACTGCCCTGTGTCCAATACCCAGGGCTGATTACCCAGTGTCCAATACCCAGTGCTGATTACCCAGTGTCCAATACTCAGTGCTGACTGCCCTGTGTCCAATACCCAGGGCTGATTACCCAGTGTCCAATAACCAGTGCTGATTACCCAGTGTCCAATACTCAGTGCTGATTACCCGATGTCCAATACTCAGTGCTGATTACTCAGTTTCCAATACTCAGTGCGGATTACCCAGTGTCCAATACCCAGTGCTGACTACCCTGTGTCCAATACCCAGTGCTGATTACCCAGTGTCCAATACCCAGTGCAGATTACCCAGTGTCCAATACCCAGTGCTGATTACCCAGTGTCCAATACTCAGTGCGGATTACCCAGTGTCCAATACCCAGTGCTGATTTCCCAGTGTCCAATACTCAGTGCGTATTACCCGCTGTCCAATACTCAGTGCTGATTACCCAGTGTCCAATACCCAGTGCTGATTACCCAGTGTCCAATACTCAGTGCGGATTACCCAGTGTCCAATACCCAGTGCTGATTACCCGCTGTCCAATACTCAGTGCTGATTACCCAGTTTCCAATACTCAGTGCGGATTACCCAGTGTCCAATACCCAGTGCTGATTACCCGCTGTCCAATACTCAGTGCTGATTACCCAGTGTCCAATACTCAGTGCTGATTACCCAGTGGCCAACACCCAGTGCGGATTACCCAGTGTCCAATACCCAGTGCTGATTACCCGCTGTCCAATACCCAGTGCTGATTACCCAGTGTCCAATACCTAGTGCTGATTACCCGGTGTCCAATAGCCAGAGCTGATTACCCAGTGTCCAAAACCCAGTGCGGATAACCCAGTGCCCAATACTCAGTGCGGATTACCTCGAGTCCAATACCCAGTGCTGATTACCCAGTATCCAATATCCAGTGCTGATTACCCAGTGTCGAATGCTCAGTGCTGATTACCCAGTGTCCAATACCCAGTGCTGATTACCCAGTGACCAATACCCAGGGTTGATTACCTGGTGCCCAATACCCAGTGCTGATTACCCAGCATCCAATACCCAGTGCTGATTACCCAGTGTCCAATACCCAGTGCTGATTACCCTGTGTCCAATACCCAGTGCGGATTACCCAGTGTCCAATACTCAGTGCTGATTACCCGGTGTCCAATACCCTGTGCTGATTACCCAGTGTCCAATACTCAGTGCTGATTACCCGCTGTCCAATACTCAGTGCTGATTACCCAGTGTCCAATACCCAGTGCTAATTACCCAGCATCCAATACCCAGTGCTGATTACCCAGTGTCCAATACCCAGTGCTGATTACCCAGTTTCCAATACCCAGTGCTGACTATCCAGTTTCCAATACCCAGTGCTGATTTCCCAGTGTCCAATACCCAGTGCTGATTACCCGCTGTCCAATACTCAGCGCTGATTACCCAGTGTCCAATACCCAGTGCTGATTACCCAGTGTCCAATACTCAGTGCTGATTACCCAGTGTCCAATACCCAGTGCTGATTACCCAGTGTCCAATACTCAGTGCTGATTACCCAGTGTCCAATACTCAGTGCTGATTACCCAGTGTCCAATACCCAGTGCTGATTACCCAGTGTCCAATACTCAGTGCTGATTACCCAGTGTCCAATACCCAGTGCTGATTACCCAGTGTCCATTACTCAGTGCTGATTACCCAGTGTCCAATACTCAGTGTTGATTACCCGCTGTCCAACACCCAGTGCGGATTACCCAGTGTCCAATACCCAGTGCTGATTACCCTGTGTCCAATACCCAGTGCTGATTACCCAGTGTCCAATACCTAGTGCTGATTACCCGGTGTCCAATAGCCAGAGCTGATTACCCAGTGTCCAATACCCAGTGCGCATTACCCGCTGTCCAATACTCAGTGCTGATTACCCGCTGTCCAATACTCAGTGCGGATTACCCAGTGTCCAATACCCAGTGCTGACTACCCAGTTTCCAATACTCAGTGCTGATTACCCAGTTTCCAATACCCAGTGCTGACTACCCAGTTTCCAATACCCAGTGCTGATTTCCCAGTGTCCAATACCCAGTGCTGATTACCCGCTGTCCAATACTCAGCACTGATTACCAAGTGTCCAATACTCAGTGCTGATTACCTCGTGTCCGATACCCACTGCTGATTACCCAGTGTCCAATACCCACTGCTGATTACCCAGTGACCAATACCCAGTGCTGATTACCCGGTGTCCAATACCCAGTGCTGATTACCCAGTGTCCAATACCCAGTGCTGATTACCCAGTGTCCAATACCCAGTGCTGATTACCCAGTGTCCAATACTCAGTGCTGACTGCCCTGTGTCCAATACCCAGGGCTGATTACCCAGTGTCCAATACCCAGTGCTGATTACCCAGTGTCCAATACTCAGTGCTGACTGCCCTGTGTCCAATACCCAGGGCTGATTACCCAGTGTCCAATAACCAGTGCTGATTACCCAGTGTCCAATACTCAGTGCTGATTACCCGCTGTCCAATACTCAGTGCTGATTACTCAGTTTCCAATACTCAGTGCGGATTACCCAGTGTCCAATACCCAATGCTGACTACCCTGTGTCCAATACCCAGTGCTGATTACCCAGTGTCCAATACCCAGTGCAGATTACCCAGTGTCCAATACCCAGTGCTGATTACCCAGTGTCCAATACTCAGTGCGGATTACCCAGTGTCCAATACCCAGTGCTGATTTCCCAGTGTCCAATACTCAGTGCGTATTACCCGCTGTCCAATACTCAGTGCTGATTACCCAGTGTCCAATACCCAGTGCTGATTACCCAGTGTCCAATACTCAGTGCGGATTACCCGGTGTCCAATACCCAGTGCTGATTACCCACTGTCCAATACTCAGTGCTGACTACCCTGTGTCCAATACCCAGTGCTGATTACCCAGTGTCCAATACCCAGTGCTGATTACCCAGTGTCCAATACTCAGTGCGGATTACCCTGTGTCCAATACCCAGTGCTGATTACCCAGTGTCCACTACCCAGTGCTGATTACCCAGTGTCCAATACCCAGTGCTGACTACCCTGTGTCCAATACCCAGTGCTGATTACCCAGTGTCCAATACTCAGTGCTGACTGCCCTGTGTCCAATACTCAGTGCTGATTACATAGTTTCCAATACTCAGTGCAGATTACCCAGTGTCCAATACCCAGTGCTGACTACCCTGTGTCCAATACCCAGTGCTGATTACCCAGTGTCCAATACCCACTGCTGATTACCCAGTGTCCAATACCCAGTGCTGATTACCCAGTGTCCAATACTCAGTGCGTATTACCCGCTGTCCAATACTCAGTGCTGATTACCCAGTGTCCAATACCCAGTGCTGATTACCCAGTGTCCAATACTCAGTGCGGATTACCCAGTGTCCAATACCCAGTGCTGATTACCCGCTGTCCAATACTCAGTGCTGATTACCCAGTTTCCAATACTCAGTGCGGATTACCCTGTGTCCAATACCCAGTGCTGATTACCCAGTGTCCAATACCCAGTGCTGCTTACCCAGTGTCCAATACCCAGTGCTGACTACCCTGTGTCCAATACCCAGTGCTGATTACCCAGTGTCCAATACTCAGTGCTGATTACCCAGTGTCCAATACCCAGTGCTGATTACCCAGTGTCCAATACTCAGTGCGGATTACCCAGTGTCCAATACCCAGTGCTGATTACCCGCTGTCCAATACTCAGTGCTGATTACCCAGTTTCCAATACTCAGTGCGGATTACCCTGTGTCCAATACCCAGTGCTGATTACCCAGTGTCCAATACCCAGTGCTGCTTACCCAGTGTCCAATACCCAGTGCTGACTACCCTGTGTCCAATACCCAGTGCAGATTACCCAGTGTCCAATACGCAGTGCTGACTACCCTGTGTCCAATACCCAGTGCTGATTACCCAGTGTCCAATACCCACTGCTGATTACCCAGTGTCCAATACCCAGTGCTGATTACCCAGTGTCCAATACTCAGTGCGTATTACCCGCTGTCCAATACTCAGTGCTGATTACCCAGTGTCCAATACCCAGTGCTGATTACCCAGTGTCCAATACTCAGTGCGGATTACCCAGTGTCCAATACCCAGTGCTGATTACCCGCTGTCCAATACTCAGTGCTGATTACCCAGTTTCCAATACTCAGTGCGGATTACCCAGTGTCCAATACCCAGTGCTGATTACCCGCTGTCCAATACTCAGTGCTGATTACCCAGTTTCCAATACTCAGTGCTGATTACCCAGTGTCCAATACCCAGTGCTGATTACCCAGTGTCCAATAATCAGTGCTGATTACCCGCTGTCCAATACTCAGTGCTGATTACCCAGTGTCCAATAACCAGTGCTGATTACCCAGTGTCCAATACCCAGTGCTGATTACCCGCTGTCCAATACTCAGTGCTGATTACCCAGTTTCCAATACTCAGTGCTGATTACCCAGTGTCCAATACCCAGTGCTGATTACCCAGTGTCCAATACCCAGTGCTGATTACCCGCTGTCCAATACTCAGTGCTGATTACCCAGTTTCCAACACCCAGTGCTGATGACCTGGTGTCCAATACCCAGGGCTGATTACCCAGTGCCCAATACCCAGTGCTGATTACCCGCTGTCCAATACCCAGGGCTGATTACCCAGTGTCCAATACCCAGTGCTGATTACCCAGTGTCCAATACCCAGTGCTGATTACCCGCTGTCCAATACCCAGTGCTGATTACCCAGTGTCCAATACCCAGTGCTGATTACCCAGTGTCCAATACCCAGTGCTGATTACCCGCTGTCCAATACCCAGTGCTGATTTCCCAGTGTCCAATACTCAGTGCTGATTACCCGCTGTCCAATACCCAGTGCTGATTACCCAGTGTCCAATACTCAGTGCTGATTACCTGCTGTCCAATACCCAGTGCGGATTACCCAGTGTCCAATAACCAGTGCTGATTAACCTGTGTCCAATACCCAGTGCTGATTACCCAGTGTCCAATACCCACTGCT
>NW_027310849.1:35000-37500 GCF_047496795.1 Chiloscyllium punctatum | reverse complement strand
CGGCTCCCTTCACTCTTTCCACTGCCAGCCAACCGAGAGACGGACCCAATGCGGACGTGCAGAGCTTAGGCAGACCCCCCACTGGAGGCTCAACACTTCGTGGCAGCTCCGTGTCCCAGAGACCAGGAGGGTTGGCACACACACACAGTGTGAACCACCGACAGCCATTCTGGGACCGGTGACAGCCGTGCTGGCCCCACTGCCACGACACAGACGGACGCCAGGCCGCGCTCCCCGGCGGGGGGATGGCGTCGAGCCTGACGAACGGAATGTGCAGGGTGGGGGGGAAAGGCCAAGCGCTCCGACGCCGGAGGGCTCCGGAGTCTGAACTTAGGGGGACAAAGAGGACGGGTCCTCTGCGACACCCCAGCCGCGCTCTCGCCAGCCAAGGCGAGTGCGATTGATTGCCAAACGACCCTCAGACAGGCGTGGCCCCGGGAAGAACCCGGGGCCGCAAAGTGCGTTCAAAGTGTCGATGATCAATGTGTCCTGCAATTCACATTAATTCTCGCAGCTAGCTGCGTTCGTCATCGACGCACGAGCCGAGTGATCCACCGTCAAGAGTTGTCTGAGTTTGTTTTAGGTCTCTCCCTCGCCAGAGGAAAGCGACCCGGACCGCACATACGCTCCCCACCTTGAGCTACAGCCACCTGCACGCCGGCGTGCGGGCGGAGCAGGGTGGCGTGAAGCGATGGGGAGCACCATCCTGGTGCGGCCCGCAGAAACATACGTCTATTGGGGGGAGGAGGACAGGGCGCCCAAGAGGCGATGCGTGCCCCAACGCACCGCAGCGACGGAGGCAGGATCACCGCCACCATGTCGCCCGCCTAGTATCACGAGGCGTGCAGCAGCTTTGCCCTAGGAAAAGCAGAGGCGGGAACGGGCACCGGCCATCGGTTCGGCAGCGTCACTGACGCGTGCACGTGGCGGCGTGTCGGCGAGCGGACTTCCTGCGAGGAGGCGGGGGCGGCACTCGCCCGAGCAGACGCCCGCCCGGCCCAGCCACCGCCGAGGTGGACTGGGAGTCGCGGCAACGGCTCGTCATACTCGTTCCCACACTCACAGCGCAGCTTGCCCGCAAGCCACCGACCACCGATCGACGCCAGGCGCCCCGACCGAGAGCGGGATCGCTCGTTCGCCCTGCTGGCAGTTCGCTGGGGATCACTACTGCACGGAGCTCGGAGACCGACGGGCGGCAACTCGAGAGTCTTTAAACCACCACCCCCATCCCGCAAGTGCAAAGAGGCTGTATACGCACAGACGGGTGAGGGGAATAGGTACCCCGTCGGGTTTGAAGGGAGCGTGACTAGATAGCAACGATGTAAACCCAGCCGATTTGGGAGCGAAAGACCGGCGCCTGCATCACCGGCTTCGTTTCCCGTGGCTGGAGAGTACACCGAAACCCTCCGTCTGTCGCGAGCTCCCGACGACGCGGTGCCGCCAAGCAGCAGGGCCGGACCTGGTGTGGCTCCCCTCGTCGATCACAGACCGGTCGGCACTACTGACGAGACGGTGGAACGGGCTTCGCCCCTTGTGACGAAGGGTGATGCGAACCCGCCCGCCCGCGTGCGTTCGGGGTGGACTCGGCAAACGGAGATTTGAAATCGGAAAGTGTCCTCCTGCCCCGCGCAGGTAGGCGCCCAACAGTTGTGGGGGGTTTGGCGGTGACCACGGCTGCAGGGCCTGCTACCCCGACGAGCTCTCCTGCTGGCCCCGAAACCACCCTCGCGAGACAAGTTGAAACGGAAACGGGCGTACCCCCAAGCCGACGATCCTTTCTTATTTGTTACTTTTTTTTTCACTTGCTCGAGTTGTGGGGATTTGGCGGTGACCACGGCTGCAGGGCCTGCTACCCCGACGAGCTCTCCTGCTGGCCCCGAAACCACCCTCGCGAGACAAGTTGAAACGGAAACGGGCGTACCCCCAAGCCGACAGAGATCCTTTCTTATTTGTTACTTTTTTTTTTCACTTGCTCGAGTTGTGGGGGTTTGGCGGTGACCACGGCTGCAGGGCCTGCTACCCCGACGAGCTCTCCTGCTGGCCCCGAAACCACCCTCGCGAGACAAGTTGAAACGGAAACGGGCGTACCCCCAAGCCGACGATCCTTTCTTATTTGTTACTTTTTTTTTCACTTGCTCGAGTTGTGGGGGTTTGGCGGTGACCACGGCTGCAGGGCCTGCTACCCCGACGAGCTCTCCTGCTGGCCCCGAAACCACCCTCGCGAGACAAGTTGAAACGGAAACGGGCGTACCCCCAAGCCGACGATCCTTTCTTATTTGTTACTTTTTTTTTTCACTTGCTCGAGTTGTGGGGGTTTGGCGGTGACCACGGCTGCAGGGCCTGCTACCCCGACGAGCTCTCCTGCTGGCCCCGAAACCACCCTCGCGAGACAAGTTGAAACGGAAACGGGCGTACCCCCAAGCCGACAGAGATGCTTTCGCTCCTGTTACTTTTTTTTTCACTTGCTCGAGTTGTGGGGGTTTGGCGGTGACCACGGCTG
>NW_027310849.1:20000-30000 GCF_047496795.1 Chiloscyllium punctatum | reverse complement strand
CGGTCGTCAATAGACCGCCGCACCGGCCTCTGACTGACTCTCAGAATGGACGGAAAGAGCCGGGTAAGCCTTTCAAAAGATTCGACCACGTGCCGAAAACTTTAGACTTCCGTGAGCTCTCCGGCTTGCACCGAGACCCGAAGTCGACGTGCGAAGCACCACGGGACCCCTTTCGCCTGCAGGTCCCGAGCCGCCTTTATTTGCTGTTACGAGCATCGTGTGCCCCATACCTGCGTGACGAGCACCGCAGGGCGGCAGAGCCATCGCACTTGGCCGGGTGGCAGAGGAGGACCAGACTATTCACAGATAGCGGCCCAACGACTCCCAGAGCCGGTCGTGCGGCGCGCGAGGTCTGCTCTCTTCACAAGAGGCTTTATTAGGGAGTGCTAAGGCAAGGTTCTGTGCCCTCCACCCTCATCGCAACACCCATGGGAGCCTCCGGTCGTCAATAGACCGCCGCACCGGCCTCTGACTGACTCTCAGAATGGACGGAAAGAGCCGGGTAAGCCTTTCAAAAGATTCGACCACGTGCCGAAAACTTTAGACTTCCGTGAGCTCTCCGGCTTGCACCGAGACCCGAAGTCGACGTGCGAAGCACCACGGGACCCCTTTCGCCTGCAGGTCCCGAGCCGCCTTTATTTGCTGTTACGAGCATCGTGTGCCCCATACCTGCGTGACGAGCACCGCAGGGCGGCAGAGCCATCGCACTTGGCCGGGTGGCAGAGGAGGACCCGACTATTCACAGATAGCGGCCCAACGACTCCCAGAGCCGGTCGTGCGGCGCGCGAGGTCTGCTCTCTTCACAAGAGGCTTTATTAGGGAGTGCTAAGGCAAGGTTCTGTGCCCTCCACCCTCATCGCAACACCCATGGGAGCCTCCGGTCGTCAATAGACCGCCGCACCGGCCTCTGACTGACTCTCAGAATGGACGGAAAGAGCCGGGTAAGCCTTTCAAAAGATTCGACCACGTGCCGAAAACTTTAGACTTCCGTGAGCTCTCCGGCTTGCACCGAGACCCGAAGTCGACGTGCTAAGCACCACGGGACCCCTTTCGCCTGCAGGTCCCGAGCCGCCTTTATTTGCTGTTACGAGCATCGTGTGCCCCATACCTGCGTGACGAGCACCGCAGGGCGGCAGAGCCATCGCACTTGGCCGGGTGGCAGAGGAGGACCAGACTATTCACAGATAGCGGCCCAACGACTCCCAGAGCCGGTCGTGCGGCGCGCGAGGTCTGCTCTCATCACAAGAGGCTTTAGGGAGTGCTCAGGCAAGGGTCAGCCCGCAGCCTTCCTGGCAACACCCAGGGGAACCAGGCCACTCGCGTCTCTCGCCTTCATTTTCGACACGAGCGCCTGCGGAGGGCCACCACCCCCTCCGATTGTCAAGAGACCTCCGCACCGGCCTCTGACTTACTCTCAGAATGGACGGAAAGAGCCGGGTAAGCCTTTGAAAAGATTCGACCACGTGCCGAAAACTTTAGACTTCCGTGAGCTCTCCGGCTTGCACCGAGACCCGAAGTCGACGTGCTTAGCACCACGGGACCCCTTTCGCCTGCAGGTCCCGAGCCGCCTTTTATTTTTGTTACGAGTATCGTGTTCCCCAAACCTGGGTGACGAGCACCGCAGGGCGGCAGAGCCATCGCGCTTGTCCGGGTGGCAGAGGAGGACCAGACTATTCACAAATAGCGGCCCAACGACTCCCAGAGCCGGTCGTGCGGCAGGCGAGGTCTGCTCTCATCACAAGAGGCTTTAGGGAGTGCTCAGGCAACGGTCAGCCCGCAGCCTTCTTGGCAACACCCAAGGGAACCAGGCCACTCGCGTCTCTCGCCTTCATTTTGGACACGAGCGCCTGTGGAGGGACGGCCGGAGTCAACGTGGGGTTTGCCCGCCCTCCAATAGTGTCAAAAGACCGCCGCACAAGTCTCTGACTGACTCTTAGAACAGACAGAAAGAGTTTGTCAAATCTGTCAAAAAATTGACAAAGTGTCAAAAATTCGACTTCCAAGAGCTCTCCGGCATGCACTCATACCTGTCATTAAAGTGCTATGCCCGTGGAACCGTTTTTCGGATGCCTTTCAGAACGGTCCCGCGCCGCCATTTTGTTCTAAAAATCGTGTTCCCATATATCTCCGGGTACCCCGCCAACCTCACTGCGGAAAAACTACAAGTGGCACTGAATGGGTCTGAATTCCAAATTTGACTGCATCGGTCTGGAACTCGGTCCGGTCAAAACCGTTTGGATTTTTCTCGGTCCGGACTTCCGCGACAGACAAAGTTAAAGTTTTCGGGCTGCAGGCACAAAACGACAGCTGGCCATTTGCCGGGCTCAATTCACCCAATTCCTCCGGCACTTCGGAGCACATGTTCGGTGTAAGTTTGCGAATCTTTCCCGATGCTGCAGCATTTTCCTCCGCTGACACTTAGAATATTTTTCACACTTTGCTGAAAATTTTTCTAAGTGTTTTTTTCCAAGTTTTCCTGGTTACTGATTTCTTCTTTTTAAACATTTTTCTAAGTTTTTCTGGTTACTGATTTCTTCTTTTTAAACATTTTTCGCAGTTTGTCTGGTTACTGATTTCTTCTTTTTAAACATTTTTCGCCGTTTTTCTGGTTACTGATTTCTTCTTTTTAAACATTTTTCGCCGTTTTTCTGGTTACTGATTTCTTCTTTTTAAACATTTTTCTAAGTTTTTCTGGTTACTCATTTCTTCTTTTTAAACATTTTTCTAAGTTTTTCTGGTTACTGATTTCTTCTTTTTAAACGTTTTTCTGGTTACTCATTTCTTCTTTTTAAACATTTTTCTAAGTTTTTCTGGTTACTCACTTCTTCTTTTTAAACATTTTTCGCCGTTTTTCTGGTTACTGATTTCTTCTTTTTAAACATTTTTCTAAGTTTTTCTGGTTACTCATTTCTTCTTTTTAAACATTTTTCTAAGTTTTTCTGGTTACTCATTTCTTCTTTTTAAACATTTTTCTAAGTTTTTCTGGTTACTGATTTCTTCTTTTTAAACATTTTTCTAAGTTTTTCTGGTTACTGATTTCTTCTTTTTAAACATTTTTCTAAGTTTTCCTGGTTACTCATTTCTTCTTTTTAAACATTTTTCTAAGTTTTCCTGGTTACTCATTTCTTCTTTTTAAACATTTTTCTAAGTTTTCCTGGTTACTGATTTCTTCTTTTTAAACATTTTTCGCAGTTTTTCTGGTTACTGATTTCTTCTTTTTAAACATTTTTTCGCAGTTTGTCTGGTTACTGATTTCTTCTTTTTAAACATTTTTCGCCGTTTTTCTGGTTACTGATTTCTTCTTTTTAAACATTTTTCGCCGTTTTTCTGGTTACTGATTTCTTCTTTTTAAGCATTTTTCTAAGTTTTTCTGGTTACTCATTTCTTCTTTTTAAACATTTTTCTAAGTTTTTCTGGTTACTGATTTCTTCTTTTTAAACATTTTTCTAAGTTTTTCTGGTTACTCATTTCTTCTTTTTAAACATTTTTCTAAGTTTTTCTGGTTACTCACTTCTTCTTTTTAAACATTTTTCTAAGTTTTTCTGGTTACTGATTTCTTCTTTTTAAACATTTTTCGCCGTTTTTCTGGTTACTGATTTCTTCTTTTTAAACATTTTTCTAAGTTTTTCTGGTTACTCATTTCTTCTTTTTAAACATTTTTCTAAGTTTTTCTGGTTACTGATTTCTTCTTTTTAAACATTTTTCTAAGTTTTCCTGGTTACTGATTTCTTCTTTTTAAACATTTTTCGCAGTTTTTCTGGTTACTGATTTCTTCTTTTTAAACATTTTTCTAAGTTTTCCTGGTTACTGATTTCTTCTTTTTAAACATTTTTCGCAGTTTTTCTGGTTACTGATTTCTTCTTTTTAAACATTTTTCTAAGTTTTTCTGGTTACTGATTTCTTCTTTTTAAACATTTTTCTAAGTTTTTCTGGTTACTCACTTCTTCTTTTTAAACATTTTTCTAAGTTTTCCTGGTTACTGATTTCTTCTTTTTAAACATTTTTCGCAGTTTGTCTGGTTACTGATTTCTTCTTTTTAAACATTTTTCGCAGTTTTTCTGGTTACTGATTTCTTCTTTTTAAACATTTTTCTAAGTTTTTCTGGTTACTCACTTCTTCTTTTATAACATTTTTCTAAGTTTTCCTGGTTACTGATTTCTTCTTTTTAAACATTTTTCTAAGTTTTCCTGGTTACTGATTTCTTCTTTTTAAACATTTTTCTAAGTTTTCCTGGTTACTGATTTCTTCTTTTTAAACATTTTTCTAAGTTTTTCTGGTTACTCATTTCTTCTTTTTAAACATTTTTCGCAGTTTTTCTGGTTACTGATTTCTTCTTTTTAAACATTTTCCTAAGTTTTCCTGGTTACTGATTTCTTCTTTTTAAACATTTTTCTAAGTTTTCCTGGTTACTCATTTCTTCTTTTTGATCATTTTTCTAAGTTTTCCTGGTTACTGATTTCTTCGTTTTGAACATTTTTCTAAGTTTTCCTGGTTACTCACTTCTTCTTTTCAAACATTTTTCTTCGTTTTTCTGTTTACTCATTTAGCACTTTCAGGCACTTTCCCATCATTTCCTCGTTCCCGATTTCACCCTTTAAAACGCTTTCGGGCATTTCCCTAAGTTTTGCGGTTCACTCGTTTGGGACTCACTGACACCTTCTCTAGCTTCCCTGCTCACTTTTTTCGTACTGTTGAGAAAATTCGAACCCTTTCCTTAACTATGCCGGTTACTGACTTCACCGCTTCAGACCCTTGTCCCCGTAATGAAAGATACCATTTCCCACCGTGGGAAATGCACGAAAATCGGACTGAACACGGGGGAGGCTCCCCCCTCGAAGGCGAGACCGTCGGCAGAACCGCCGGGTCAAACCCGGCCGAGCTACCCGGCTTACAAGTCTCAAAGTCGGTATGAGCAGTCACGTCCACCCCCATTCCCTTTTGGACCACTTCCCACGGTTCCAAATGCATGAAAATCGGCCTGTACACGGGGGAGGCACCCGCCTCGAAGACGAGACCGTCGGCAGAACCGCCGGGTCAAACCCGGCTGAGCTACCCGGCTCGGAAGCGCCAAAGTCGGGTTGAGCAGTCACATTCACTCCCATCGACGTTTGGACCACTTCCCACGGTTCGAAATGCACGGAAATCGGCCTGTACACGGGGGAGGCACCCGCCTCGAAGAGGAGACTGTCGGCAGAACCGCCGGGTCAAACCCGGCTGTGCTAACCGGCTCGGAAGCGCCAAAGTCGGGTTGAGCAGTCACATTCACTCCCATCCCCTTTTGGGCAACTTCCCACGGTTGGAAATGCATGGAAATCGGACTGAACACGGGGGAGGCTCCCCCCTCGAAGGCGAGACCGTCGGCAGAACCGCAGGATCAAACCCGGCTGAGCTACCCGGCTTACAAGTCTCAAAGTCGGTATGAGCAGACACGTCCACCCCCATTCCCTTTTGGACCACTTCCCACGGTTCGAAATGCATGAAAATCGGCCTGTATACGGGGGAGGCACCCGCCTCGAAGACGAGACCGTCGGCAGACCCGCCGGGTCAAACCCGGCTGAGCTACCCGGCTCGGAAGCGCCAAAGTCGGGTTGAGCAGTCACATTCACTCCCATCCCCTTTTGGACCACTTCCCACGGTTCGAAATGCACGAAAATCGGCCTGTACACGGGGGAGGCACCCGCCTCGAAGACGAGACCGTCGGCAGAACCGCCGGAACAAACCCGGCTGAGCTACCCGGCTTACAAGTCTCAAAGTCGGTATGAGCAGACACGTCCACCCCCATTCCCTTTTGGACCACTTCCCACGGTTCGAAATGCATGAAAATCGGCCTGTATACGGGGGAGGCACCCGCCTCGAAGACGAGACCGTCGGCAGACCCGCCGGGTCAAACCCGGCTGAGCTACCCGGCTCGGAAGCGCCAAAGTCGGGTTGAGCAGTCACATTCACTCCCATCCCCTTTTGAACCTCTTCCCACCGTTGGAAATGCACGAAAATCGGCCTGTACACGGGGGAGGCTCCCCCCTCGAAGGCGAGACCGTCGGCAGAACCGCCGGGTCAAACCCGGCTGAGCTACCCGGCTTACAAGTCTCGAAGTCGGGTTGAGCAGTCACATTCACTCCCATCGACTTTTGGGCAACTTCCCACCGTTGCAAATGCATGAAAATCGGCCTGTACACGGGGGAGGCACCCGCCTCGAAGTCGAGACCGTCGGCAGAACCGCCGGGTCCAACCCGGCTGAGCTACCCGGCTTACAAGTCTCAAAGCCGGGTTGGGCAGTCACGTTCACCCCCATTCCCTTTTGGATCACTTCCCACGGTTCGAAATGCACGAAAACCGGCCTGTACACGGGGGAGGGTCCGCCCTCGAAGGCGAGACCGTCGGCAGAACCGCCGGGTCAAACCTGGCTGAGCTACCCGGCTTACAAGTCTCAAAGTCGGGTTGAGCAGTCACGTTCACTCCCATCGACTTTTAGACCACTTCCCACGGTTCGAAATGCACGAAAATCGGCCTGTACACGGGGGAGGCACCCGCCTCGAAGACGAGACCGTCGGCAGAACCGCCGGGTCAAACCCGGCCGAGCTACCCGGGTTAGAAGCCTCAGAGTCGGGTTGAGCAGTCACGTTCACTCCCATCGACTTTTAGACCACTTCCCACGGTTGGAAATGCACGAAAATCGGCCTGTACACGGGGGTGGCATCCGCCTCGAAGACGAGACCGTCGGCAGAACCGCCGGGTCAAACCCGGCTGAGCTACCCGGCTTACAAGTCTCAAAGTCGGGTTGAGCAGTCACATTCACTCCCATCGACTTTTGGGCAACTTCCCACGGTTCGAAATGCACAAGATTCGGCCTGAACACGGGGGACGCTCCCCCCTCGAAGGCGAGACCGTCGGCAGACCCGCCGGGTCAAACCCGGCTGAGCTACCCGGCTCGGAAGCGCCAAAGTCGGTATGAGCAGTCACGTTCACTCCCATCCCCTTTTGGACCGCTTCCCACGGTACGAAATGCATGAAAATCGGCCTGTACACGGGGGAGGCACCCGCCTCGAAGACGAGACCGTCGGCAGAACCGCCGGGTCAAACCCGGCTGAGCTACCCGGCTTACAAGTCTCAAAGTCGGGTTGAGCAGTCACATTCACTCCCATCGACTTTTGGGCAACTTCCCACGGTTCGAAATGCACAAAATTCGGCCTGAACACGGGGGACGCTCCCCCCTCGAAGGCGAGACCGTCGGCAGAACCGCCGGGTCAAACCCGGCTGAGCTACCCGGCTTAAAAGTCTCAAAGTCGGTATGAGCAGTCACATTCACCCCCATTCCCTTTTGGACCACTTCCCACGGTTGGAAATGCATGAAAATCGGCCTGGACACGGGGGAGGCTCCCCCCTCGATGACGAGACCGTCGGCAGAACCGCCGGAACAAACCCGGCTGAGCTACCCGGCTTACAAGTCTCAAAGTCGGTATGAGCAGACACGTCCACCCCCATTCCCTTTTGGACCACTTCCCACCGTTGGAAATGCACGAAAATCGGCCTGTACACGGGGGAGGCACCGGCCTCGAAGACGAGACCGTCGGCAGAACCGCCGGATCAAACCCGGCCGAGCTACCCGGGTTAGAAGCCTCAGAGTCGGGTTGAGCAGTCACATTCACTCCCATCCCCTTTTGAACCTCTTCCCACCGTTGGAAATGCACGAAAATCGGCCTGTACACGGGGGAGGCTCCCCCCTCGAAGGCGAGACCGTCGGCAGAACCGCCGGGTCAAACCCGGCTGAGCTACCCGGCTTAAAAGTCTCAAAGTCGGGTTGAGCAGTCACATTCACTCCCATCGACTTTTGGGCAACTTCCCACCGTTGCAAATGCATGAAAATCGGCCTGTACACGGGGGAGGCTCCGCCCTCGAAGGCGAGACCGACGGCAGAACCGCCGGGTCAAACCCGGCCGGGCTACCCGGGTTAGAAGCCTCAGAGTCGGGTTGAGCAGTCGCATTCACCCCCATCCCCTTTTGAACCTCTTCCCACCGTTGGAAATGCACGAAAATCGGCCTGTACACGGGGGAGGCACCGGCCTCGAAGACGAGACCGTCGGCAGAACCGCCGGATCAAACCCGGCCGAGCTACCCGGGTTAGAAGCCTCAGAGTCGGGTTGAGCAGTCACATTCACTCCCATCCCCTTTTGAACCTCTTCCCACCGTTGGAAATGCACGGAAATCGGCCTGTACACGGGGGAGGCTCCCCCCTCGAAGGCGAGACCGTCGGCAGAACCGCCGGGTCAAACCCGGCTGAGCTACCCGGCTTACAAGTCTCAAAGTCGGTATGAGCAGACACGTCCACCCCCATTCCCTTTTGGACCACTTCCCACCGTTGGAAATGCACGAAAATCGGCCTGTACACGGGGGAGGCACCGGCCTCGAAGACGAGACCGTCGGCAGAACCGCCGGATCAAACCCGGCCGAGCTACCCGGGTTAGAAGCCTCAGAGTCGGGTTGAGCAGTCACATTCACTCCCATCCCCTTTTGAACCTCTTCCCACCGTTGGAAATGCACGAAAATCGGCCTGTACACGGGGGAGGCTCCCCCCTCGAAGGCGAGACCGTCGGCAGAACCGCCGGGTCAAACCCGGCTGAGCTACCCGGCTTAAAAGTCTCAAAGTCGGGTTGAGCAGTCACATTCACTCCCATCGACTTTTGGGCAACTTCCCACCGTTGCAAATGCATGAAAATCGGCCTGTACACGGGGGAGGCTCCGCCCTCGAAGGCGAGACCGACGGCAGAACCGCCGGGTCAAACCCGGCCGGGCTACCCGGCTCGGAAGCGCCAAAGTCGGGTTGAGCAGTCACATTCACCCCCATCCCCTTTTGGGCCACTTCCCACGGTTCGAAATGCATGAAAATCGGCCTGTACACGGGGGACGCTCCCCCCTCGAAGGCGAGGCAGTCGGCAGAACCGCCGGGTCAAACCCGGCTGAGCTACCCGGGTTAGATGCCTCAAAGTCGGGTTGAGCAGTCACATTCACCCCCATCCCCTTTCGGCCCCCTTCCCACGGTTGGAAATGCATGAAAATCGGCCTGTACACGGTGGGCGCTCCCCCCTCGAAGGTGAGTCCTTCGGCAGAACCGCCGGGTCAAATCCTGCCGAGCTACCCGCGTTAGAGGTCTCAATGTCGGCTTCAGCAGTCACATTCAATCCCATTCCCGTTTGGACCTCTTCCCGCCGATGGAAATGCACAAAATTCGGCCTGAACACGCGGGGCGCTCCCCCCTCGAAGGCGAGACCGTCGCCAGAACCGCCGGGTCAAATCCGGCTGAGCTACCCGCGTTACAGGTCTCAAAGTCGGGTTGAGCAGTCACGTTCACCCCCATCCCCTTTCGGACCCCTTCCCACGGTTGGAAATGCATGAAAATCGGCCTGTACACGGTGGGCGCTCCCCCCTCGAAGGTGAGACCTTCGGCAGAACCGCCGGGTCAAATCCGGCCGAGCTACCCGCGTTAGAGGTCTCAATGTCGGCTTCAGCAGTCACATTCAATCCCATTCCCGTTTGGACCTCTTCCCGCCGATGGAAATGCACAAAATTCGGCCTGAACACGCGGGACGCTCCCCCCTCGAAGGTGAGACCTTCGGCAGAACCGCCGGGTCAAATCCGGCCGAGCTACCCGCGTTAGAGGTCTCAATGTCGGCTTCAGCAGTCACATTCAATCCCATTCCCGTTTGGACCTCTTCCCGCCGATGGAAATGCACAAAATTCGGCCTGAACACGCGGGACGCTCCCCCCTCGAAGGCGAGACCGTCGCCAGAACCGCCGGGTCAAATCCGGCCGAGCTACCCGCGTTAGAGGTCTCAATGTCGGCTTCAGCAGTCACATTCAATCCCATTCCCGTTTGGAACACTTCCCGCCGTTAACAATGCACGATATTCGGCCTGAACACGCGGGACGCTCCCCCCTCGAAGGTGAGACCTTCGGCAGAACCGCCGGGTCAAATCCTGCCGAGCTACCCGCGTTAGAGGTCTCA
>NW_027310849.1:10000-12500 GCF_047496795.1 Chiloscyllium punctatum | reverse complement strand
GGCCAGGAGGACCGTGCGGGGGTCGGCCGACGGCGTGGTAGGTGTGCCTGCACGGTGACGGAGCACACACCACGCCCGCCAACCCCTCCGTACCTCCCGAGACCGGTGGCAGGACGGAGCGGAAAACGTGCGGACTGAACGGGAGAGCCAAGAGCCAGCGATCCACGCGCGTGCGACCGTCCAAGTCACAGCGTTCGACGAAAACCTCCTCCCTCGGCCAGGCACTCGGCGCCAGCAGGGGAGACAGGATCAGACGCCCCGCCGGCCACTTAAGGCCGAGGACGAACCACGAGACGGGCGGCTGCAGCAGCGGGCGGCCTGCAGCTCCCAGCACTCTCAATCGATCAACCATCGAGTCGGGTCAGCGTGTCAAACCGGCGAGCTCCACGGTCAGGCCGGCGGCGCACCAGCACCGGACCTCCGCGGCTCCCTTCACTCTTTCCACTGCCAGCCAACCGAGAGACGGACCCAATGCGGACGTGCAGAGCTTAGGCAGACCCCCCACTGGAGGCTCAACACTTCGTGGCAGCTCCGTGTCCCAGAGACCAGGAGGGTTGGCACACACACACAGTGTGAACCACCGACAGCCATTCTGGGACCGGTGACAGCCGTGCTGGCCCCACTGCCACGACACAGACGGACGCCAGGCCGCGCTCCCCGGCGGGGGGATGGCGTCGAGCCTGACGAACGGAATGTGCAGGGTGGGGGGGAAAGGCCAAGCGCTCCGACGCCGGAGGGCTCCGGAGTCTGAACTTAGGGGGACAAAGAGGACGGGTCCTCTGCGACACCCCAGCCGCGCTCTCGCCAGCCAAGGCGAGTGCGATTGATTGCCAAACGACCCTCAGACAGGCGTGGCCCCGGGAAGAACCCGGGGCCGCAAAGTGCGTTCAAAGTGTCGATGATCAATGTGTCCTGCAATTCACATTAATTCTCGCAGCTAGCTGCGTTCGTCATCGACGCACGAGCCGAGTGATCCACCGTCAAGAGTTGTCTGAGTTTGTTTTAGGTCTCTCCCTCGCCAGAGGAAAGCGACCCGGACCGCACATACGCTCCCCACCTTGAGCTACAGCCACCTGCACGCCGGCGTGCGGGCGGAGCAGGGTGGCGTGAAGCGATGGGGAGCACCATCCTGGTGCGGCCCGCAGAAACATACGTCTATTGGGGGGAGGAGGACAGGGCGCCCAAGAGGCGATGCGTGCCCCAACGCACCGCAGCGACGGAGGCAGGATCACCGCCACCATGTCGCCCGCCTAGTATCACGAGGCGTGCAGCAGCTTTGCCCTAGGAAAAGCAGAGGCGGGAACGGGCACCGGCCATCGGTTCGGCAGCGTCACTGACGCGTGCACGTGGCGGCGTGTCGGCGAGCGGACTTCCTGCGAGGAGGCGGGGGCGGCACTCGCCCGAGCAGACGCCCGCCCGGCCCAGCCACCGCCGAGGTGGACTGGGAGTCGCGGCAACGGCTCGTCATACTCGTTCCCACACTCACAGCGCAGCTTGCCCGCAAGCCACCGACCACCGATCGACGCCAGGCGCCCCGACCGAGAGCGGGATCGCTCGTTCGCCCTGCTGGCAGTTCGCTGGGGATCACTACTGCACGGAGCTCGGAGACCGACGGGCGGCAACTCGAGAGTCTTTAAACCACCACCCCCATCCCGCAAGTGCAAAGAGGCTGTATACGCACAGACGGGTGAGGGGAATAGGTACCCCGTCGGGTTTGAAGGGAGCGTGACTAGATAGCAACGATGTAAACCCAGCCGATTTGGGAGCGAAAGACCGGCGCCTGCATCACCGGCTTCGTTTCCCGTGGCTGGAGAGTACACCGAAACCCTCCGTCTGTCGCGAGCTCCCGACGACGCGGTGCCGCCAAGCAGCAGGGCCGGACCTGGTGTGGCTCCCCTCGTCGATCACAGACCGGTCGGCACTACTGACGAGACGGTGGAACGGGCTTCGCCCCTTGTGACGAAGGGTGATGCGAACCCGCCCGCCCGCGTGCGTTCGGGGTGGACTCGGCAAACGGAGATTTGAAATCGGAAAGTGTCCTCCTGCCCCGCGCAGGTAGGCGCCCAACAGTTGTGGGGGGTTTGGCGGTGACCACGGCTGCAGGGCCTGCTACCCCGACGAGCTCTCCTGCTGGCCCCGAAACCACCCTCGCGAGACAAGTTGAAACGGAAACGGGCGTACCCCCAAGCCGACGATCCTTTCTTATTTGTTACTTTTTTTTTCACTTGCTCGAGTTGTGGGGATTTGGCGGTGACCACGGCTGCAGGGCCTGCTACCCCGACGAGCTCTCCTGCTGGCCCCGAAACCACCCTCGCGAGACAAGTTGAAACGGAAACGGGCGTACCCCCAAGCCGACAGAGATCCTTTCTTATTTGTTACTTTTTTTTTTCACTTGCTCGAGTTGTGGGGGTTTGGCGGTGACCACGGCTGCAGGGCCTGCTACCCCGACGAGCTCTCCTGCTGGCCCCGAAACCACCCTCGCGAGACAAGTTGAAACGGA
>NW_027310849.1:0-5000 GCF_047496795.1 Chiloscyllium punctatum | reverse complement strand
GCCGCACCGGCCTCTGACTGACTCTCAGAATGGACGGAAAGAGCCGGGTAAGCCTTTCAAAAGATTCGACCACGTGCCGAAAACTTTAGACTTCCGTGAGCTCTCCGGCTTGCACCGAGACCCGAAGTCGACGTGCGAAGCACCACGGGACCCCTTTCGCCTGCAGGTCCCGAGCCGCCTTTATTTGCTGTTACGAGCATCGTGTGCCCCATACCTGCGTGACGAGCACCGCAGGGCGGCAGAGCCATCGCACTTGGCCGGGTGGCAGAGGAGGACCCGACTATTCACAGATAGCGGCCCAACGACTCCCAGAGCCGGTCGTGCGGCGCGCGAGGTCTGCTCTCTTCACAAGAGGCTTTATTAGGGAGTGCTAAGGCAAGGTTCTGTGCCCTCCACCCTCATCGCAACACCCATGGGAGCCTCCGGTCGTCAATAGACCGCCGCACCGGCCTCTGACTGACTCTCAGAATGGACGGAAAGAGCCGGGTAAGCCTTTCAAAAGATTCGACCACGTGCCGAAAACTTTAGACTTCCGTGAGCTCTCCGGCTTGCACCGAGACCCGAAGTCGACGTGCGAAGCACCACGGGACCCCTTTCGCCTGCAGGTCCCGAGCCGCCTTTATTTGCTGTTACGAGCATCGTGTGCCCCATACCTGCGTGACGAGCACCGCAGGGCGGCAGAGCCATCGCACTTGGCCGGGTGGCAGAGGAGGACCAGACTATTCACAGATAGCGGCCCAACGACTCCCAGAGCCGGTCGTGCGGCGCGCGAGGTCTGCTCTCTTCACAAGAGGCTTTATTAGGGAGTGCTAAGGCAAGGTTCTGTGCCCTCCACCCTCATCGCAACACCCATGGGAGCCTCCGGTCGTCAATAGACCGCCGCACCGGCCTCTGACTGACTCTCAGAATGGACGGAAAGAGCCGGGTAAGCCTTTCAAAAGATTCGACCACGTGCCGAAAACTTTAGACTTCCGTGAGCTCTCCGGCTTGCACCGAGACCCGAAGTCGACGTGCGAAGCACCACGGGACCCCTTTCGCCTGCAGGTCCCGAGCCGCCTTTATTTGCTGTTACGAGCATCGTGTGCCCCATACCTGCGTGACGAGCACCGCAGGGCGGCAGAGCCATCGCACTTGGCCGGGTGGCAGAGGAGGACCCGACTATTCACAGATAGCGGCCCAACGACTCCCAGAGCCGGTCGTGCGGCGCGCGAGGTCTGCTCTCTTCACAAGAGGCTTTATTAGGGAGTGCTAAGGCAAGGTTCTGTGCCCTCCACCCTCATCGCAACACCCATGGGAGCCTCCGGTCGTCAATAGACCGCCGCACCGGCCTCTGACTGACTCTCAGAATGGACGGAAAGAGCCGGGTAAGCCTTTCAAAAGATTCGACCACGTGCCGAAAACTTTAGACTTCCGTGAGCTCTCCGGCTTGCACCGAGACCCGAAGTCGACGTGCTAAGCACCACGGGACCCCTTTCGCCTGCAGGTCCCGAGCCGCCTTTATTTGCTGTTACGAGCATCGTGTGCCCCATACCTGCGTGACGAGCACCGCAGGGCGGCAGAGCCATCGCACTTGGCCGGGTGGCAGAGGAGGACCAGACTATTCACAGATAGCGGCCCAACGACTCCCAGAGCCGGTCGTGCGGCGCGCGAGGTCTGCTCTCATCACAAGAGGCTTTAGGGAGTGCTCAGGCAAGGGTCAGCCCGCAGCCTTCCTGGCAACACCCAGGGGAACCAGGCCACTCGCGTCTCTCGCCTTCATTTTCGACACGAGCGCCTGCGGAGGGCCACCACCCCCTCCGATTGTCAAGAGACCTCCGCACCGGCCTCTGACTTACTCTCAGAATGGACGGAAAGAGCCGGGTAAGCCTTTGAAAAGATTCGACCACGTGCCGAAAACTTTAGACTTCCGTGAGCTCTCCGGCTTGCACCGAGACCCGAAGTCGACGTGCTTAGCACCACGGGACCCCTTTCGCCTGCAGGTCCCGAGCCGCCTTTTATTTTTGTTACGAGTATCGTGTTCCCCAAACCTGGGTGACGAGCACCGCAGGGCGGCAGAGCCATCGCGCTTGTCCGGGTGGCAGAGGAGGACCAGACTATTCACAAATAGCGGCCCAACGACTCCCAGAGCCGGTCGTGCGGCAGGCGAGGTCTGCTCTCATCACAAGAGGCTTTAGGGAGTGCTCAGGCAACGGTCAGCCCGCAGCCTTCTTGGCAACACCCAAGGGAACCAGGCCACTCGCGTCTCTCGCCTTCATTTTGGACACGAGCGCCTGTGGAGGGACGGCCGGAGTCAACGTGGGGTTTGCCCGCCCTCCAATAGTGTCAAAAGACCGCCGCACAAGTCTCTGACTGACTCTTAGAACAGACAGAAAGAGTTTGTCAAATCTGTCAAAAAATTGACAAAGTGTCAAAAATTCGACTTCCAAGAGCTCTCCGGCATGCACTCATACCTGTCATTAAAGTGCTATGCCCGTGGAACCGTTTTTCGGATGCCTTTCAGAACGGTCCCGCGCCGCCATTTTGTTCTAAAAATCGTGTTCCCATATATCTCCGGGTACCCCGCCAACCTCACTGCGGAAAAACTACAAGTGGCACTGAATGGGTCTGAATTCCAAATTTGACTGCATCGGTCTGGAACTCGGTCCGGTCAAAACCGTTTGGATTTTTCTCGGTCCGGACTTCCGCGACAGACAAAGTTAAAGTTTTCGGGCTGCAGGCACAAAACGACAGCTGGCCATTTGCCGGGCTCAATTCACCCAATTCCTCCGGCACTTCGGAGCACATGTTCGGTGTAAGTTTGCGAATCTTTCCCGATGCTGCAGCATTTTCCTCCGCTGACACTTAGAATATTTTTCACACTTTGCTGAAAATTTTTCTAAGTGTTTTTTTCCAAGTTTTCCTGGTTACTGATTTCTTCTTTTTAAACATTTTTCTAAGTTTTTCTGGTTACTGATTTCTTCTTTTTAAACATTTTTCGCAGTTTGTCTGGTTACTGATTTCTTCTTTTTAAACATTTTTCGCCGTTTTTCTGGTTACTGATTTCTTCTTTTTAAACATTTTTCGCCGTTTTTCTGGTTACTGATTTCTTCTTTTTAAACATTTTTCTAAGTTTTTCTGGTTACTCATTTCTTCTTTTTAAACATTTTTCTAAGTTTTTCTGGTTACTGATTTCTTCTTTTTAAACATTTTTCTAAGTTTTTCTGGTTACTCATTTCTTCTTTTTAAACATTTTTCTAAGTTTTTCTGGTTACTCACTTCTTCTTTTTAAACATTTTTCGCCGTTTTTCTGGTTACTGATTTCTTCTTTTTAAACATTTTTCTAAGTTTTTCTGGTTACTCATTTCTTCTTTTTAAACATTTTTCTAAGTTTTTCTGGTTACTCATTTCTTCTTTTTAAACATTTTTCTAAGTTTTTCTGGTTACTGATTTCTTCTTTTTAAACATTTTTCTAAGTTTTTCTGGTTACTGATTTCTTCTTTTTAAACATTTTTCTAAGTTTTCCTGGTTACTCATTTCTTCTTTTTAAACATTTTTCTAAGTTTTCCTGGTTACTCATTTCTTCTTTTTAAACATTTTTCTAAGTTTTCCTGGTTACTGATTTCTTCTTTTTAAACATTTTTCGCAGTTTTTCTGGTTACTGATTTCTTCTTTTTAAACATTTTTTCGCAGTTTGTCTGGTTACTGATTTCTTCTTTTTAAACATTTTTCGCCGTTTTTCTGGTTACTGATTTCTTCTTTTTAAACATTTTTCGCCGTTTTTCTGGTTACTGATTTCTTCTTTTTAAGCATTTTTCTAAGTTTTTCTGGTTACTCATTTCTTCTTTTTAAACATTTTTCTAAGTTTTTCTGGTTACTGATTTCTTCTTTTTAAACATTTTTCTAAGTTTTTCTGGTTACTCATTTCTTCTTTTTAAACATTTTTCTAAGTTTTTCTGGTTACTCACTTCTTCTTTTTAAACATTTTTCTAAGTTTTTCTGGTTACTGATTTCTTCTTTTTAAACATTTTTCGCCGTTTTTCTGGTTACTGATTTCTTCTTTTTAAACATTTTTCTAAGTTTTTCTGGTTACTCATTTCTTCTTTTTAAACATTTTTCTAAGTTTTTCTGGTTACTGATTTCTTCTTTTTAAACATTTTTCTAAGTTTTCCTGGTTACTGATTTCTTCTTTTTAAACATTTTTCGCAGTTTTTCTGGTTACTGATTTCTTCTTTTTAAACATTTTTCTAAGTTTTCCTGGTTACTGATTTCTTCTTTTTAAACATTTTTCGCAGTTTTTCTGGTTACTGATTTCTTCTTTTTAAACATTTTTCTAAGTTTTTCTGGTTACTGATTTCTTCTTTTTAAACATTTTTCTAAGTTTTTCTGGTTACTCACTTCTTCTTTTTAAACATTTTTCTAAGTTTTCCTGGTTACTGATTTCTTCTTTTTAAACATTTTTCGCAGTTTGTCTGGTTACTGATTTCTTCTTTTTAAACATTTTTCGCAGTTTTTCTGGTTACTGATTTCTTCTTTTTAAACATTTTTCTAAGTTTTTCTGGTTACTCACTTCTTCTTTTATAACATTTTTCTAAGTTTTCCTGGTTACTGATTTCTTCTTTTTAAACATTTTTCTAAGTTTTCCTGGTTACTGATTTCTTCTTTTTAAACATTTTTCTAAGTTTTCCTGGTTACTGATTTCTTCTTTTTAAACATTTTTCTAAGTTTTTCTGGTTACTCATTTCTTCTTTTTAAACATTTTTCGCAGTTTTTCTGGTTACTGATTTCTTCTTTTTAAACATTTTCCTAAGTTTTCCTGGTTACTGATTTCTTCTTTTTAAACATTTTTCTAAGTTTTCCTGGTTACTCATTTCTTCTTTTTGATCATTTTTCTAAGTTTTCCTGGTTACTGATTTCTTCGTTTTGAACATTTTTCTAAGTTTTCCTGGTTACTCACTTCTTCTTTTCAAACATTTTTCTTCGTTTTTCTGTTTACTCATTTAGCACTTTCAGGCACTTTCCCA
>NW_027310848.1:17500-30000 GCF_047496795.1 Chiloscyllium punctatum | reverse complement strand
AGGGAGTGCTCAGGCAAGGGTCAGCCCGCAGCCTTCCTGGCAACACCCAGGGGAACCAGGCCACTCGCGTCTCTCGCCTTCATTTTCGACACGAGCGCCTGCGGAGGGCCACCACCCCCTCCGATTGTCAAGAGACCTCCGCACCGGCCTCTGACTTACTCTCAGAATGGACGGAAAGAGCCGGGTAAGCCTTTGAAAAGATTCGACCACGTGCCGAAAACTTTAGACTTCCGTGAGCTCTCCGGCTTGCACCGAGACCCGAAGTCGACGTGCTTAGCACCACGGGACCCCTTTCGCCTGCAGGTCCCGAGCCGCCTTTTATTTTTGTTACGAGTATCGTGTTCCCCAAACCTGGGTGACGAGCACCGCAGGGCGGCAGAGCCATCGCGCTTGTCCGGGTGGCAGAGGAGGACCAGACTATTCACAAATAGCGGCCCAACGACTCCCAGAGCCGGTCGTGCGGCAGGCGAGGTCTGCTCTCATCACAAGAGGCTTTAGGGAGTGCTCAGGCAACGGTCAGCCCGCAGCCTTCTTGGCAACACCCAAGGGAACCAGGCCACTCGCGTCTCTCGCCTTCATTTTGGACACGAGCGCCTGTGGAGGGACGGCCGGAGTCAACGTGGGGTTTGCCCGCCCTCCAATAGTGTCAAAAGACCGCCGCACAAGTCTCTGACTGACTCTTAGAACAGACAGAAAGAGTTTGTCAAATCTGTCAAAAAATTGACAAAGTGTCAAAAATTCGACTTCCAAGAGCTCTCCGGCATGCACTCATACCTGTCATTAAAGTGCTATGCCCGTGGAACCGTTTTTCGGATGCCTTTCAGAACGGTCCCGCGCCGCCATTTTGTTCTAAAAATCGTGTTCCCATATATCTCCGGGTACCCCGCCAACCTCACTGCGGAAAAACTACAAGTGGCACTGAATGGGTCTGAATTCCAAATTTGACTGCATCGGTCTGGAACTCGGTCCGGTCAAAACCGTTTGGATTTTTCTCGGTCCGGACTTCCGCGACAGACAAAGTTAAAGTTTTCGGGCTGCAGGCACAAAACGACAGCTGGCCATTTGCCGGGCTCAATTCACCCAATTCCTCCGGCACTTCGGAGCACATGTTCGGTGTAAGTTTGCGAATCTTTCCCGATGCTGCAGCATTTTCCTCCGCTGACACTTAGAATATTTTTCACACTTTGCTGAAAATTTTTCTAAGTGTTTTTTTCCAAGTTTTCCTGGTTACTGATTTCTTCTTTTTAAACATTTTTCTAAGTTTTTCTGGTTACTCATTTCTTCTTTTTAAACATTTTTCTAAGTTTTTCTGGTTACTGATTTCTTCTTTTTAAACATTTTTCTAAGTTTTTCTGGTTACTCATTTCTTCTTTTTAAACATTTTTCTAAGTTTTTCTGGTTACTCACTTCTTCTTTTTAAACATTTTTCTAAGTTTTTCTGGTTACTGATTTCTTCTTTTTAAACATTTTTCGCCGTTTTTCTGGTTACTGATTTCTTCTTTTTAAACATTTTTCTAAGTTTTTCTGGTTACTGATTTCTTCTTTTTAAACATTTTTCTAAGTTTTTCTGGTTACTGATTTCTTCTTTTTAAACATTTTTCTAAGTTTTTCTGGTTACTGATTTCTTCTTTTTAAACATTTTTCGCAGTTTGTCTGGTTAATGATTTCTTCTTTTTAAACATTTTTCTAAGTTTTTCTGGTTACTGATTTCTTCTTTTTAAACATTTTTCTAAGTTTTTCTGGTTACTCACTTCTTCTTTTTAAACATTTTTCTAAGTTTTCCTGGTTACTCATTTCTTCTTTTTAAACATTTTTCGCAGTTTTTCTGGTTACTGATTTCTTCTTTTTAAACATTTTTCTAAGTTTTCCTGGTTACTGATTTCTTCTTTTTAAACATTTTTCGCAGTTTTTCTGGTTACTGATTTCTTCTTTTTAAACATTTTTCTAAGTTTTTCTGGTTACTGATTTCTTCTTTTTAAACATTTTTCTAAGTTTTTCTGGTTACTCACTTATTCTTTTTAAACATTTTTCTAAGTTTTTCTGGTTACTCACTTCTTCTTTTGAAACATTTTTCTAAGTTTTTCTGGTTACTGATTTCTTCTTTTTAAACATTTTTCTAAGTTTTTCTGGTTACTGATTTCTTCTTTTTAAACATTTTTCGCAGTTTGTCTGGTTACTGATTTCTTCTTTTTAAACATTTTTCGCCGTTTTTCTGGTTACTGATTTCTTCTTTTTAAACATTTTTCTAAGTTTTTCTGGTTACTCACTTCTTCTTTTTAAACATTTTTCTAAGTTTTTCTGGTTACTGATTTCTTCTTTTTAAACATTTTTCTAAGTTTTCCTGGTTACTGATTTCTTCTTTTTAAACATTTTTCGCAGTTTTTCTGGTTACTGATTTCTTCTTTTTAAACATTTTTCTAAGTTTTTCTGGTTACTGATTTCTTCTTTTTAAACATTTTTCTAAGTTTTTCTGGTTACTCACTTCTTTTTAAACATTTTTCTAAGTTTTTCTGGTTACTCACTTCTTCTTTTGAAACATTTTTCTAAGTTTTTCTGGTTACTGATTTCTTCTTTTTAAACATTTTTCTAAGTTTTCCTGGTTACTGATTTCTTCTTTTTAAACATTTTTCGCAGTTTTTCTGGTTACTGATTTCTTCTTTTTAAACATTTTTCTAAGTTTTTCTGGTTACTGATTTCTTCTTTTTAAACATTTTTCTAAGTTTTTCTGGTTACTCACTTCTTCTTTTTAAACATTTTTCTAAGTTTTCCTGGTTACTGATTTCTTCTTTTTAAACATTTTTCTAAGTTTTTCTGGTTACTCACTTCTTCTTTTTAAACATTTTTCTAAGTTTTTCTGGTTACTCACTTCTTCTTTTGAAACATTTTTCTAAGTTTTTCTGGTTACTGATTTCTTCTTTTTAAACATTTTTCTAAGTTTTCCTGGTTACTGATTTCTTCTTTTTAAACATTTTTCGCAGTTTTTCTGGTTACTGATTTCTTCTTTTTAAACATTTTTCTAAGTTTTCCTGGTTACTGATTTCTTCTTTTTAAACATTTTTCTAAGTTTTTCTGGTTACTCACTTCTTCTTTTTAAACATTTTTCTAAGTTTTCCTGGTTACTGATTTCTTCTTTTTAAACATTTTTCGCAGTTTGTCTGGTTACTGATTTCTTCTTTTTAAACATTTTTCGCAGTTTTTCTGGTTACTGATTTCTTCTTTTTAAACATTTTTCTAAGTTTTTCTGGTTACTCACTTCTTCTTTTATAACATTTTTCTAAGTTTTCCTGGTTACTGATTTCTTCTTTTTAAACATTTTTCTAAGTTTTCCTGGTTACTGATTTCTTCTTTTTAAACATTTTTCTAAGTTTTCCTGGTTACTGATTTCTTCTTTTTAAACATTTTTCGCAGTTTTTCTGGTTACTCATTTCTTCTTTTTAAACATTTTTCGCAGTTTTTCTGGTTACTGATTTCTTCTTTTTAAACATTTTCCTAAGTTTTCCTGGTTACTGATTTCTTCTTTTTAAACATTTTTCTAAGTTTTCCTGGTTACTCATTTCTTCTTTTTGATCATTTTTCTAAGTTTTCCTGGTTACTGATTTCTTCGTTTTGAACATTTTTCTAAGTTTTCCTGGTTACTCACTTCTTCTTTTCAAACATTTTTCTTCGTTTTTCTGTTTACTCATTTAGCACTTTCAGGCACTTTCCCATCATTTCCTCGTTCCCGATTTCACCCTTTAAAACGCTTTCGGGCATTTCCCTAAGTTTTGCGGTTCACTCGTTTGGGACTCACTGACACCTTCTCTAGCTTCCCTGCTCACTTTTTTCGTACTGTTGAGAAAATTCGAACCCTTTCCTTAACTATGCCGGTTACTGACTTCACCGCTTCAGACCCTTGTCCCCGTAATGAAAGATACCATTTCCCACCGTGGGAAATGCACGAAAATCGGACTGAACACGGGGGAGGCTCCCCCCTCGAAGGCGAGACCGTCGGCAGAACCGCCGGGTCAAACCCGGCTGAGCTACCCGGCTTACAAGTCTCAAAGTCGGTATGAGCAGTCACGTCCACCCCCATTCCCTTTTGGACCACTTCCCACGGTTCCAAATGCATGAAAATCGGCCTGTACACGGGGGAGGCACCCGCCTCGAAGACGAGACCGTCGGCAGAACCGCCGGGTCAAACCCGGCTGAGCTACCCGGCTCGGAAGCGCCAAAGTCGGGTTGAGCAGTCACATTCACTCCCATCGACGTTTGGACCACTTCCCACGGTTCGAAATGCACGGAAATCGGCCTGTACACGGGGGAGGCACCCGCCTCGAAGAGGAGACTGTCGGCAGAACCGCCGGGTCAAACCCGGCTGTGCTAACCGGCTCGGAAGCGCCAAAGTCGGGTTGAGCAGTCACATTCACTCCCATCCCCTTTTGGGCAACTTCCCACGGTTGGAAATGCATGGAAATCGGACTGAACACGGGGGAGGCTCCCCCCTCGAAGGCGAGACCGTCGGCAGAACCGCAGGATCAAACCCGGCTGAGCTACCCGGCTTACAAGTCTCAAAGTCGGTATGAGCAGACACGTCCACCCCCATTCCCTTTTGGACCACTTCCCACGGTTCGAAATGCATGAAAATCGGCCTGTATACGGGGGAGGCACCCGCCTCGAAGACGAGACCGTCGGCAGACCCGCCGGGTCAAACCCGGCTGAGCTACCCGGCTCGGAAGCGCCAAAGTCGGGTTGAGCAGTCACATTCACTCCCATCCCCTTTTGGACCACTTCCCACGGTTCGAAATGCACGAAAATCGGCCTGTACACGGGGGAGGCACCCGCCTCGAAGACGAGACCGTCGGCAGAACCGCCGGAACAAACCCGGCTGAGCTACCCGGCTTACAAGTCTCAAAGTCGGTATGAGCAGACACGTCCACCCCCATTCCCTTTTGGACCACTTCCCACGGTTCGAAATGCATGAAAATCGGCCTGTATACGGGGGAGGCACCCGCCTCGAAGACGAGACCGTCGGCAGACCCGCCGGGTCAAACCCGGCTGAGCTACCCGGCTCGGAAGCGCCAAAGTCGGGTTGAGCAGTCACATTCACTCCCATCCCCTTTTGAACCTCTTCCCACCGTTGGAAATGCACGAAAATCGGCCTGTACACGGGGGAGGCTCCCCCCTCGAAGGCGAGACCGTCGGCAGAACCGCCGGGTCAAACCCGGCTGAGCTACCCGGCTTACAAGTCTCGAAGTCGGGTTGAGCAGTCACATTCACTCCCATCGACTTTTGGGCAACTTCCCACCGTTGCAAATGCATGAAAATCGGCCTGTACACGGGGGAGGCACCCGCCTCGAAGTCGAGACCGTCGGCAGAACCGCCGGGTCCAACCCGGCTGAGCTACCCGGCTTACAAGTCTCAAAGCCGGGTTGGGCAGTCACGTTCACCCCCATTCCCTTTTGGATCACTTCCCACGGTTCGAAATGCACGAAAACCGGCCTGTACACGGGGGAGGGTCCGCCCTCGAAGGCGAGACCGTCGGCAGAACCGCCGGGTCAAACCTGGCTGAGCTACCCGGCTTACAAGTCTCAAAGTCGGGTTGAGCAGTCACGTTCACTCCCATCGACTTTTAGACCACTTCCCACGGTTCGAAATGCACGAAAATCGGCCTGTACACGGGGGAGGCACCCGCCTCGAAGACGAGACCGTCGGCAGAACCGCCGGGTCAAACCCGGCCGAGCTACCCGGGTTAGAAGCCTCAGAGTCGGGTTGAGCAGTCACGTTCACTCCCATCGACTTTTAGACCACTTCCCACGGTTGGAAATGCACGAAAATCGGCCTGTACACGGGGGTGGCATCCGCCTCGAAGACGAGACCGTCGGCAGAACCGCCGGGTCAAACCCGGCTGAGCTACCCGGCTTACAAGTCTCAAAGTCGGGTTGAGCAGTCACATTCACTCCCATCGACTTTTGGGCAACTTCCCACGGTTCGAAATGCACAAGATTCGGCCTGAACACGGGGGACGCTCCCCCCTCGAAGGCGAGACCGTCGGCAGACCCGCCGGGTCAAACCCGGCTGAGCTACCCGGCTCGGAAGCGCCAAAGTCGGTATGAGCAGTCACGTTCACTCCCATCCCCTTTTGGACCGCTTCCCACGGTACGAAATGCATGAAAATCGGCCTGTACACGGGGGAGGCACCCGCCTCGAAGACGAGACCGTCGGCAGAACCGCCGGGTCAAACCCGGCTGAGCTACCCGGCTTACAAGTCTCAAAGTCGGGTTGAGCAGTCACATTCACTCCCATCGACTTTTGGGCAACTTCCCACGGTTCGAAATGCACAAAATTCGGCCTGAACACGGGGGACGCTCCCCCCTCGAAGGCGAGACCGTCGGCAGAACCGCCGGGTCAAACCCGGCTGAGCTACCCGGCTTAAAAGTCTCAAAGTCGGTATGAGCAGTCACATTCACCCCCATTCCCTTTTGGACCACTTCCCACGGTTGGAAATGCATGAAAATCGGCCTGGACACGGGGGAGGCTCCCCCCTCGATGACGAGACCGTCGGCAGAACCGCCGGAACAAACCCGGCTGAGCTACCCGGCTTACAAGTCTCAAAGTCGGTATGAGCAGACACGTCCACCCCCATTCCCTTTTGGACCACTTCCCACCGTTGGAAATGCACGAAAATCGGCCTGTACACGGGGGAGGCACCGGCCTCGAAGACGAGACCGTCGGCAGAACCGCCGGATCAAACCCGGCCGAGCTACCCGGGTTAGAAGCCTCAGAGTCGGGTTGAGCAGTCACATTCACTCCCATCCCCTTTTGAACCTCTTCCCACCGTTGGAAATGCACGAAAATCGGCCTGTACACGGGGGAGGCTCCCCCCTCGAAGGCGAGACCGTCGGCAGAACCGCCGGGTCAAACCCGGCTGAGCTACCCGGCTTAAAAGTCTCAAAGTCGGGTTGAGCAGTCACATTCACTCCCATCGACTTTTGGGCAACTTCCCACCGTTGCAAATGCATGAAAATCGGCCTGTACACGGGGGAGGCTCCGCCCTCGAAGGCGAGACCGACGGCAGAACCGCCGGGTCAAACCCGGCCGGGCTACCCGGGTTAGAAGCCTCAGAGTCGGGTTGAGCAGTCGCATTCACCCCCATCCCCTTTTGAACCTCTTCCCACCGTTGGAAATGCACGAAAATCGGCCTGTACACGGGGGAGGCACCGGCCTCGAAGACGAGACCGTCGGCAGAACCGCCGGATCAAACCCGGCCGAGCTACCCGGGTTAGAAGCCTCAGAGTCGGGTTGAGCAGTCACATTCACTCCCATCCCCTTTTGAACCTCTTCCCACCGTTGGAAATGCACGGAAATCGGCCTGTACACGGGGGAGGCTCCCCCCTCGAAGGCGAGACCGTCGGCAGAACCGCCGGGTCAAACCCGGCTGAGCTACCCGGCTTACAAGTCTCGAAGTCGGGTTGAGCAGTCACATTCACTCCCATCCCCTTTTGGGCAACTTCCCACCGTTGCAAATGCATGAAAATCGGCCTGTACACGGGGGAGGGAGCCGCCTCGAAGACGAGACCGTCCGCAGAACCGCTGGATCAAACCCGGCTGAGCTACCAGGCTCGGAAGCGCCAAAGTCGGTATGAGCAGTCACATTCACTCCCATCCCCTTTTGGGCCACTTCCCACGGTTCGAAATGCACGAAAATCGGACTGAACACGGGGGAGGCTCCCCCCTCCAAAACGAGACCATCGGCAGAATCGACGGGTCAAACCCGGCCGAGCTACCCGGGTTAGAAGCCTCAGAGTCGGGTTGAGCAGTCACGTTCACTCCCATCCCCTTTTGGACCTCTTCCCACCGTTGGAAATGCACGAAAATCGGCCTGTACACGGGGGAGGGTCCGCCCTCGAAGGCGGGACCGTCGGCAGAACCGCCGGGTCAAACCCGGCTGAGCTACCCGGCTTACAAGTCTCAAAGCCGGGTTGAGCAGTCACGTCCACCCCCATTCCCTTTTGGACCACTTCCCACGGTTGGAAATGCACGAAAATCGGCCTGGACACGGGGGAGGCTCCCCCCTCGATGACGAGACCGTCGGCAGAACCGCCGGGTCAAACCCGGCCGAGCTATCCGGGTTAGAAGCCTCAAAGTCGGGTTGAGCAGTCACGTCCACCCCCATCCCCTTTTGGACCACTTCCCACGGTTCGAAATGCACGAAAATCGGCCTGTACACGGGGGAGGCACCCGCCTCGAAGACGAGACCGTCGGCAGACCCGCCGGATCAAACCCGGCCGAGCTACACGGCTTACAAGTCTCAATGTCGGTATGAGCAGTCACGTCCACCCCTATTCCATTTTGGACCACTTCCCACGGTACGAAATGCATGAAAATCGGCCTGTACACGGGGGAGGCACCCGCCTCGAAGACGAAACCGTCGGCAGAACCGCCGGGTCAAACCCGGCTGAGCTACCCGGCTCGGAAGCGCCAAAGTCGGGTTGAGCAGTCACATTCACTCCCATCGACTTTTGGGCAACTTCCCACGGTTCGAAATGCACAAAATTCGGCCTGAACACGGGGGACGCTCCCCCCTCGAAGGCGAGACCGTCGGCAGAACCGCCGGGTCAAACCCGGCTGAGCTACCCGGGTCGGAAGCGCCAAGGTCGGTATGAGCAGTCACATTCACTCCCATCCCCTTTTGGACCGCTTCCCACGGTTTGAAATGCACGAAAATCGGCCTGTACACGGGGGAGGCTCCGCCCTCGAAGGCGAGACCGACGGCAGAACCGCCGGGTCAAACCCGGCCGGGCTACCCGGGTTAGAAGCCTCAGAGTCGGGTTGAGCAGTCACATTCACCCCCATCCCCTTTTGAACCTCTTCCCACCGTTGGAAATGCACGAAAATCGGCCTGTACACGGGGGAGGCGCCCCTCTCGAAGGCGAGACCGACGGCAGAACCGCCGGGTCAAACCCGGCCGAGCTACCCGGGTTAGAAGCCTCAGAGTCGGGTTGAGCAGTCACATTCACCCCCATCCCCTTTTGAACCTCTTCCCACCGTTGGAAATGCACGAAAATCGGCCTGTACACGGGGGAGGCCCCCCTCTCGAAGACGAGACCGTCGGCAGACCCGCCGGATCAAACCCGGCCGAGCTACACGGCTTACAAGTCTCGATGTCGGTATGAGCAGTCACGTCCACCCCCATTCCCTTTTGGACCACTTCCCACGGTACGAAATGCATGAAAATCGGCCTGTACACGGGGGAGGCACCCGCCTCGAAGACGAGACCGTCGGCAGAACCGCCGGGTCAAACCCGGCTGAGCTACCCGGCTCGGAAGCGCCAAAGTCGGGTTGAGCAGTCACATTCACCCCCATCCCCTTTTGGGCCACTTCCCACGGTTCGAAATGCATGAAAATCGGCCTGTACACGGGGGACGCTCCCCCCTCGAAGGCGAGGCCGTCGGCAGAACCGCCGGGTCAAACCCGGCTGAGCTACCCGGGTTAGATGCCTCAAAGTCGGGTTGAGCAGTCACATTCACCCCCATCCCCTTTCGGCCCCCTTCCCACGGTTGGAAATGCATGAAAATCGGCCTGTACACGGTGGGCGCTCCCCCCTCGAAGGTGAGACCTTCGGCAGAACCGCCGGGTCAAATCCTGCCGAGCTACCCGCGTTAGAGGTCTCAATGTCGGCTTCAGCAGTCACATTCAATCCCATTCCCGTTTGGACCTCTTCCCGCCGATGGAAATGCACAAAATTCGGCCTGAACACGCGGGGCGCTCCCCCCTCGAAGGCGAGACCGTCGCCAGAACCGCCGGGTCAAATCCGGCTGAGCTACCCGCGTTACAGGTCTCAAAGTCGGGTTGAGCAGTCACGTTCACCCCCATCCCCTTTCGGACCCCTTCCCACGGTTGGAAATGCATGAAAATCGGCCTGTACACGGTGGGCGCTCCCCCCTCGAAGGTGAGACCTTCGGCAGAACCGCCGGGTCAAATCCGGCCGAGCTACCCGCGTTAGAGGTCTCAATGTCGGCTTCAGCAGTCACATTCAATCCCATTCCCGTTTGGACCTCTTCCCGCCGATGGAAATGCACAAAATTCGGCCTGAACACGCGGGACGCTCCCCCCTCGAAGGTGAGACCTTCGGCAGAACCGCCGGGTCAAATCCGGCCGAGCTACCCGCGTTAGAGGTCTCAATGTCGGCTTCAGCAGTCACATTCAGTCCCATTCCCGTTTGGACCTCTTCCCGCCGATGGAAATGCACAAAATTCGGCCTGAACACGCGGGACGCTCCCCCCTCGAAGGCGAGACCGTCGCCAGAACCGCCGGGTCAAATCCGGCCGAGCTACCCGCGTTAGAGGTCTCAATGTCGGCTTCAGCAGTCACATTCAATCCCATTCCCTTTTGGAACACTTCCCGCCGTTAACAATGCACGATATTCGGCCTGAACACGCGGGACGCTCCCCCCTCGAAGGTGAGACCTTCGGCAGAACCGCCGGGTCAAATCCGGCCGAGCTACCCGCGTTAGAGGTCTCAATGTCGGCTTCAGCAGTCACATTCAATCCCATTCCCGTTTGGACCTCTTCCCGCCGATGGAAATGCACAAAATTCGGCCTGAACACGCGGGGCGCTCCCCCCTCGAAGGCGAGACCGTCGCCAGAACCGCCGGGTCAAATCCGGCTGAGCTACCCGCGTTACAGGTCTCAAAGTCGGCTTCAGCAGTCACATTCAATCCCATTCCCTTTTGGAACACTTCCCGCCGTTAACAATGCACGATATTCGGACTGAACACGGGGGCCGGTCCGCCCTCGAAGTCAACACCGTCCGCAGAACCGCCGGGGCAAATCCGGCTGAGCTACCCCGCCCCCGAACACTCAAAGTCCCTCTGAAGCCTTGCATTCGCCTCCTTGGAAAATTGACGTCAAACATTACCAAAATCGGGGGCACGAGCACTAAAGCTAAGTCTCACCCTTTCCCTATCCCTAACCAGGAACCGAACGCCCACCCTCAGCCTCACACCAACGCCGGTGCCACTCCAGACAGACACACCCTTCAAAACCACACCCATCCGGCCATGCAACTCAAAAAGGGTCCAAATTCAGAAACACCCCCTTCAAAAGGCACTCCATCCTCGGCCACACCACCGGGACATGCTCCCCTCGGCGATAATTAAGCCCCCACCACTATTTGAAGCCAACCGCAGCCGCAACTCGAACGGAGAAATCAGTAACCAATTCAAAAATGCGCTTGGTTACTGATTTCTACTGAGCCGAAAAAATTCTAAGTGTCGGTGGTTACTGATTTATACCAACCCGAAAATATTCTAAGTGTCGGTGGTTACTGATTTATACCAACTCGAAAATATTCTAAGTGTCGGTGGTTACTGATTTATACCAACCCGAAAAAATTCTAAGTGTCGGTGGTTACTGATTTATACCAACTCGAAAATATTCTAAGTGTCGGTGGTTACTGATTTATACCAACCCGAAAATATTCTAAGTGTCAGTGGTTACTGATTTATACCAACTCGAAAATATTCTAAGTGTCGGTGGTTACTGATTTATACCAACCCGAAAATATTCTAAGTGTCAGTGGTTACTGATTTATACCAACTCGAAAAAATTCTAAGTGTCAGTGGTTACTGATTTATACCAACTCGAAAATATTCTAAGTGTCGGTGGTTACTGATTTATACCAACTCGAAAAAATTCTAAGTGTCAGTGGTTACTGATTTATACCAACTCGAAAATATTCTAAGTGTCGGTGGTTACTGATTTATACCAACCCGAAAATATTCTAAGTGTCAGTGGTTACTGATTTGTACCGACCCGAAAATATTCTAAGTGTCAGTGGTTACTGATTTGTACCGACCCGAAAAAATTCTAAGTGTCAGTGGTTACTGATTTATACCAACCCGAAAATATTCTAAGTGTCAGTGGTTACTGATTTATACCAACTCGAAAAAATTCTAAGTGTCAGTGGTTACTGATTTATACCAAACCGAAAATATTCTAAGTGTCGGTGGTTACTGATTTATACCAACCCGAAAATATTCTAAGTGTCAGTGGTTACTGATTTGTACCGACTCGAAAATATTCTAAGTGTCGGTGGTTACTGATTTATACCAACCCGAAAATATTCTAAGTGTCAGTGGTTACTGATTTGTACCGACCCGAAAATATTCTAAGTGTCAGTGGTTACTGATTTATACCAACTCGAAAAAATTCTAAGTGTCAGTGGTTACTGATTTATACCAACCCGAAAATATTCTAAGTGTCAGTGGTTACTGATTTGTACCGACCCGAAAAAATTCTAAGTGTCAGTGGTTACTGATTTATACCAAGTCGAAAATATTCTAAGTGTCGGTGGTTACTGATTTATACCAACCCGAAAATATTCTAAGTGTCAGTGGTTACTGATTTGTACCGACCCGAATAAAATTCTAAGTGTCGCTGGTAACTCAGTAACTGACCTCCTAGAAAAGTGAAGAGGAGGTGAGAAGGAAAAAAAAAAAAAGTCCCCTGCCGCTTGCCGTG
>NW_027310848.1:10000-12500 GCF_047496795.1 Chiloscyllium punctatum | reverse complement strand
ACGCCACGCACATCGATCGCCAGCCGCGGAACGGCACGGCCTTCAGTGGGGCCGGCGGGCGACGCCGCTCCTGAACCCAGCGGCCCCGAGCCGGACGAGTTGAGGAAGGCACGCCGACGGTGACAGGGTACGGAAGACACAGCGGTGGCCTTCTGGCGACTTGGCCCCCGACAGCCCGACGTTCCGCCGTCCTCCCGATGGCCAGGAGGACCGTGCGGGGGTCGGCCGACGGCGTGGTAGGTGTGCCTGCACGGTGACGGAGCACACACCACGCCCGCCAACCCCTCCGTACCTCCCGAGACCGGTGGCAGGACGGAGCGGAAAACGTGCGGACTGAACGGGAGAGCCAAGAGCCAGCGATCCACGCGCGTGCGACCGTCCAAGTCACAGCGTTCGACGAAAACCTCCTCCCTCGGCCAGGCACTCGGCGCCAGCAGGGGAGACAGGATCAGACGCCCCGCCGGCCACTTAAGGCCGAGGACGAACCACGAGACGGGCGGCTGCAGCAGCGGGCGGCCTGCAGCTCCCAGCACTCTCAATCGATCAACCATCGAGTCGGGTCAGCGTGTCAAACCGGCGAGCTCCACGGTCAGGCCGGCGGCGCACCAGCACCGGACCTCCGCGGCTCCCTTCACTCTTTCCACTGCCAGCCAACCGAGAGACGGACCCAATGCGGACGTGCAGAGCTTAGGCAGACCCCCCACTGGAGGCTCAACACTTCGTGGCAGCTCCGTGTCCCAGAGACCAGGAGGGTTGGCACACACACACAGTGTGAACCACCGACAGCCATTCTGGGACCGGTGACAGCCGTGCTGGCCCCACTGCCACGACACAGACGGACGCCAGGCCGCGCTCCCCGGCGGGGGGATGGCGTCGAGCCTGACGAACGGAATGTGCAGGGTGGGGGGGAAAGGCCAAGCGCTCCGACGCCGGAGGGCTCCGGAGTCTGAACTTAGGGGGACAAAGAGGACGGGTCCTCTGCGACACCCCAGCCGCGCTCTCGCCAGCCAAGGCGAGTGCGATTGATTGCCAAACGACCCTCAGACAGGCGTGGCCCCGGGAAGAACCCGGGGCCGCAAAGTGCGTTCAAAGTGTCGATGATCAATGTGTCCTGCAATTCACATTAATTCTCGCAGCTAGCTGCGTTCGTCATCGACGCACGAGCCGAGTGATCCACCGTCAAGAGTTGTCTGAGTTTGTTTTAGGTCTCTCCCTCGCCAGAGGAAAGCGACCCGGACCGCACATACGCTCCCCACCTTGAGCTACAGCCACCTGCACGCCGGCGTGCGGGCGGAGCAGGGTGGCGTGAAGCGATGGGGAGCACCATCCTGGTGCGGCCCGCAGAAACATACGTCTATTGGGGGGAGGAGGACAGGGCGCCCAAGAGGCGATGCGTGCCCCAACGCACCGCAGCGACGGAGGCAGGATCACCGCCACCATGTCGCCCGCCTAGTATCACGAGGCGTGCAGCAGCTTTGCCCTAGGAAAAGCAGAGGCGGGAACGGGCACCGGCCATCGGTTCGGCAGCGTCACTGACGCGTGCACGTGGCGGCGTGTCGGCGAGCGGACTTCCTGCGAGGAGGCGGGGGCGGCACTCGCCCGAGCAGACGCCCGCCCGGCCCAGCCACCGCCGAGGTGGACTGGGAGTCGCGGCAACGGCTCGTCATACTCGTTCCCACACTCACAGCGCAGCTTGCCCGCAAGCCACCGACCACCGATCGACGCCAGGCGCCCCGACCGAGAGCGGGATCGCTCGTTCGCCCTGCTGGCAGTTCGCTGGGGATCACTACTGCACGGAGCTCGGAGACCGACGGGCGGCAACTCGAGAGTCTTTAAACCACCACCCCCATCCCGCAAGTGCAAAGAGGCTGTATACGCACAGACGGGTGAGGGGAATAGGTACCCCGTCGGGTTTGAAGGGAGCGTGACTAGATAGCAACGATGTAAACCCAGCCGATTTGGGAGCGAAAGACCGGCGCCTGCATCACCGGCTTCGTTTCCCGTGGCTGGAGAGTACACCGAAACCCTCCGTCTGTCGCGAGCTCCCGACGACGCGGTGCCGCCAAGCAGCAGGGCCGGACCTGGTGTGGCTCCCCTCGTCGATCACAGACCGGTCGGCACTACTGACGAGACGGTGGAACGGGCTTCGCCCCTTGTGACGAAGGGTGATGCGAACCCGCCCGCCCGCGTGCGTTCGGGGTGGACTCGGCAAACGGAGATTTGAAATCGGAAAGTGTCCTCCTGCCCCGCGCAGGTAGGCGCCCAACAGTTGTGGGGGGTTTGGCGGTGACCACGGCTGCAGGGCCTGCTACCCCGACGAGCTCTCCTGCTGGCCCCGAAACCACCCTCGCGAGACAAGTTGAAACGGAAACGGGCGTACCCCCAAGCCGACGATCCTTTCTTATTTGTTACTTTTTTTTTCACTTGCTCGAGTTGTGGGGATTTGGCGGTGACCACGGCTGCAGGGCCTGCTACCCCGACGAGCTCTCCTGCTGGCCCC
>NW_027310848.1:0-5000 GCF_047496795.1 Chiloscyllium punctatum | reverse complement strand
AGCCATCGCACTTAGCCGGGTGGCAGAGGAGGACCAGACTATTCACAGATAGCGGCCCAACGACTCCCAGAGCCGGTCGTGCGGCGCGCGAGGTCTGCTCTCTTCACAAGAGGCTTTATTAGGGAGTGCTAAGGCAAGGTTCTGTGCCCTCCACCCTCATCGCAACACCCATGGGAGCCTCCGGTCGTCAATAGACCGCCGCACCGGCCTCTGACTGACTCTCAGAATGGACGGAAAGAGCCGGGTAAGCCTTTCAAAAGATTCGACCACGTGCCGAAAACTTTAGACTTCCGTGAGCTCTCCGGCTTGCACCGAGACACGAAGTCGACGTGCTAAGCACCACGGGACCCCTTTCGCCTGCAGGTCCCGAGCCGCCTTTATTTGCTGTTACGAGCATCGTGTGCCCCATACCTGCGTGACAAGCACCGCAGGGCGGCAGAGCCATCGCACTTAGCCGGGTGGCAGAGGAGGACCAGACTATTCACAGATAGCGGCCCAACGACTCCCAGAGCCGGTCGTGCGGCGCGCGAGGTCTGCTCTCTTCACAAGAGGCTTTATTAGGGAGTGCTAAGGCAAGGTTCTGTGCCCTCCACCCTCATCGCAACACCCATGGGAGCCTCCGGTCGTCAATAGACCGCCGCACCGGCCTCTGACTGACTCTCAGAATGGACGGAAAGAGCCGGGTAAGCCTTTCAAAAGATTCGACCACGTGCCGAAAACTTTAGACTTCCGTGAGCTCTCCGGCTTGCACCGAGACCCGAAGTCGACGTGCTAAGCACCACGGGACCCCTTTCGCCTGCAGGTCCCGAGCCGCCTTTATTTGCTGTTACGAGCATCGTGTGCCCCATACCTGCGTGACGAGCACCGCAGGGCGGCAGAGCCATCGCACTTGGCCGGGTGGCAGAGGAGGACCAGACTATTCACAGATAGCGGCCCAACGACTCCCAGAGCCGGTCGTGCGGCGCGCGAGGTCTGCTCTCTTCACAAGAGGCTTTATTAGGGAGTGCTAAGGCAAGGTTCTGTGCCCTCCACCCTCATCGCAACACCCATGGGAGCCTCCGGTCGTCAATAGACCGCCGCACCGGCCTCTGACTGACTCTCAGAATGGACGGAAAGAGCCGGGTAAGCCTTTCAAAAGATTCGACCACGTGCCGAAAACTTTAGACTTCCGTGAGCTCTCCGGCTTGCACCGAGACCCGAAGTCGACGTGCTAAGCACCACGGGACCCCTTTCGCCTGCAGGTCCCGAGCCGCCTTTATTTGCTGTTACGAGCATCGTGTGCCCCATACCTGCGTGACGAGCACCGCAGGGCGGCAGAGCCATCGCACTTGGCCGGGTGGCAGAGGAGGACCAGACTATTCACAGATAGCGGCCCAACGACTCCCAGAGCCGGTCGTGCGGCGCGCGAGGTCTGCTCTCATCACAAGAGGCTTTAGGGAGTGCTCAGGCAAGGGTCAGCCCGCAGCCTTCCTGGCAACACCCAGGGGAACCAGGCCACTCGCGTCTCTCGCCTTCATTTTCGACACGAGCGCCTGCGGAGGGCCACCACCCCCTCCGATTGTCAAGAGACCTCCGCACCGGCCTCTGACTTACTCTCAGAATGGACGGAAAGAGCCGGGTAAGCCTTTGAAAAGATTCGACCACGTGCCGAAAACTTTAGACTTCCGTGAGCTCTCCGGCTTGCACCGAGACCCGAAGTCGACGTGCTTAGCACCACGGGACCCCTTTCGCCTGCAGGTCCCGAGCCGCCTTTTATTTTTGTTACGAGTATCGTGTTCCCCAAACCTGGGTGACGAGCACCGCAGGGCGGCAGAGCCATCGCGCTTGTCCGGGTGGCAGAGGAGGACCAGACTATTCACAAATAGCGGCCCAACGACTCCCAGAGCCGGTCGTGCGGCAGGCGAGGTCTGCTCTCATCACAAGAGGCTTTAGGGAGTGCTCAGGCAACGGTCAGCCCGCAGCCTTCTTGGCAACACCCAAGGGAACCAGGCCACTCGCGTCTCTCGCCTTCATTTTGGACACGAGCGCCTGTGGAGGGACGGCCGGAGTCAACGTGGGGTTTGCCCGCCCTCCAATAGTGTCAAAAGACCGCCGCACAAGTCTCTGACTGACTCTTAGAACAGACAGAAAGAGTTTGTCAAATCTGTCAAAAAATTGACAAAGTGTCAAAAATTCGACTTCCAAGAGCTCTCCGGCATGCACTCATACCTGTCATTAAAGTGCTATGCCCGTGGAACCGTTTTTCGGATGCCTTTCAGAACGGTCCCGCGCCGCCATTTTGTTCTAAAAATCGTGTTCCCATATATCTCCGGGTACCCCGCCAACCTCACTGCGGAAAAACTACAAGTGGCACTGAATGGGTCTGAATTCCAAATTTGACTGCATCGGTCTGGAACTCGGTCCGGTCAAAACCGTTTGGATTTTTCTCGGTCCGGACTTCCGCGACAGACAAAGTTAAAGTTTTCGGGCTGCAGGCACAAAACGACAGCTGGCCATTTGCCGGGCTCAATTCACCCAATTCCTCCGGCACTTCGGAGCACATGTTCGGTGTAAGTTTGCGAATCTTTCCCGATGCTGCAGCATTTTCCTCCGCTGACACTTAGAATATTTTTCACACTTTGCTGAAAATTTTTCTAAGTGTTTTTTTCCAAGTTTTCCTGGTTACTGATTTCTTCTTTTTAAACATTTTTCTAAGTTTTTCTGGTTACTCATTTCTTCTTTTTAAACATTTTTCTAAGTTTTTCTGGTTACTGATTTCTTCTTTTTAAACATTTTTCTAAGTTTTTCTGGTTACTCATTTCTTCTTTTTAAACATTTTTCTAAGTTTTTCTGGTTACTCACTTCTTCTTTTTAAACATTTTTCTAAGTTTTTCTGGTTACTGATTTCTTCTTTTTAAACATTTTTCGCCGTTTTTCTGGTTACTGATTTCTTCTTTTTAAACATTTTTCTAAGTTTTTCTGGTTACTGATTTCTTCTTTTTAAACATTTTTCTAAGTTTTTCTGGTTACTGATTTCTTCTTTTTAAACATTTTTCTAAGTTTTTCTGGTTACTGATTTCTTCTTTTTAAACATTTTTCGCAGTTTGTCTGGTTAATGATTTCTTCTTTTTAAACATTTTTCTAAGTTTTTCTGGTTACTGATTTCTTCTTTTTAAACATTTTTCTAAGTTTTTCTGGTTACTCACTTCTTCTTTTTAAACATTTTTCTAAGTTTTCCTGGTTACTCATTTCTTCTTTTTAAACATTTTTCGCAGTTTTTCTGGTTACTGATTTCTTCTTTTTAAACATTTTTCTAAGTTTTCCTGGTTACTGATTTCTTCTTTTTAAACATTTTTCGCAGTTTTTCTGGTTACTGATTTCTTCTTTTTAAACATTTTTCTAAGTTTTTCTGGTTACTGATTTCTTCTTTTTAAACATTTTTCTAAGTTTTTCTGGTTACTCACTTATTCTTTTTAAACATTTTTCTAAGTTTTTCTGGTTACTCACTTCTTCTTTTGAAACATTTTTCTAAGTTTTTCTGGTTACTGATTTCTTCTTTTTAAACATTTTTCTAAGTTTTTCTGGTTACTGATTTCTTCTTTTTAAACATTTTTCGCAGTTTGTCTGGTTACTGATTTCTTCTTTTTAAACATTTTTCGCCGTTTTTCTGGTTACTGATTTCTTCTTTTTAAACATTTTTCTAAGTTTTTCTGGTTACTCACTTCTTCTTTTTAAACATTTTTCTAAGTTTTTCTGGTTACTGATTTCTTCTTTTTAAACATTTTTCTAAGTTTTCCTGGTTACTGATTTCTTCTTTTTAAACATTTTTCGCAGTTTTTCTGGTTACTGATTTCTTCTTTTTAAACATTTTTCTAAGTTTTTCTGGTTACTGATTTCTTCTTTTTAAACATTTTTCTAAGTTTTTCTGGTTACTCACTTCTTTTTAAACATTTTTCTAAGTTTTTCTGGTTACTCACTTCTTCTTTTGAAACATTTTTCTAAGTTTTTCTGGTTACTGATTTCTTCTTTTTAAACATTTTTCTAAGTTTTCCTGGTTACTGATTTCTTCTTTTTAAACATTTTTCGCAGTTTTTCTGGTTACTGATTTCTTCTTTTTAAACATTTTTCTAAGTTTTTCTGGTTACTGATTTCTTCTTTTTAAACATTTTTCTAAGTTTTTCTGGTTACTCACTTCTTCTTTTTAAACATTTTTCTAAGTTTTCCTGGTTACTGATTTCTTCTTTTTAAACATTTTTCTAAGTTTTTCTGGTTACTCACTTCTTCTTTTTAAACATTTTTCTAAGTTTTTCTGGTTACTCACTTCTTCTTTTGAAACATTTTTCTAAGTTTTTCTGGTTACTGATTTCTTCTTTTTAAACATTTTTCTAAGTTTTCCTGGTTACTGATTTCTTCTTTTTAAACATTTTTCGCAGTTTTTCTGGTTACTGATTTCTTCTTTTTAAACATTTTTCTAAGTTTTCCTGGTTACTGATTTCTTCTTTTTAAACATTTTTCTAAGTTTTTCTGGTTACTCACTTCTTCTTTTTAAACATTTTTCTAAGTTTTCCTGGTTACTGATTTCTTCTTTTTAAACATTTTTCGCAGTTTGTCTGGTTACTGATTTCTTCTTTTTAAACATTTTTCGCAGTTTTTCTGGTTACTGATTTCTTCTTTTTAAACATTTTTCTAAGTTTTTCTGGTTACTCACTTCTTCTTTTATAACATTTTTCTAAGTTTTCCTGGTTACTGATTTCTTCTTTTTAAACATTTTTCTAAGTTTTCCTGGTTACTGATTTCTTCTTTTTAAACATTTTTCTAAGTTTTCCTGGTTACTGATTTCTTCTTTTTAAACATTTTTCGCAGTTTTTCTGGTTACTCATTTCTTCTTTTTAAACATTTTTCGCAGTTTTTCTGGTTACTGATTTCTTCTTTTTAAACATTTTCCTAAGTTTTCCTGGTTACTGATTTCTTCTTTTTAAACATTTTTCTAAGTTTTCCTGGTTACTCATTTCTTCTTTTTG
>NW_027310847.1:0-43452 GCF_047496795.1 Chiloscyllium punctatum | reverse complement strand
GGAATGGGGAATGGGGAATGGGGAATGGGGAATGGGGAATAGGGAATGGGGACAGGGGAATGGGGACTGGGGAATGGGGACTGGGGAATGGGGAATGGGGAATGGGGACAGGGGACAGGGGACAGGGGACAGGGGACAGGGGAATGGGGACAGGGGAATGGGGACAGGGGAATGGGGACAGGGGAATGGGGACAGGGGAATGGGGAATGGGGACAGGGGAATGGGGACAGGGGAATGGGGACAGGGGAATGGGGACAGGGGAATGGGGAATGGGGACAGGGGAATGGGGACAGGGGAATGGGGAATGGGGACAGGGGACAGGGGACAGGGGAATGGGGACAGGGGAATGGGGACAGGGGAATGGGGACAGGGGAATGGGGAATGGGGACAGGGGACAGGGGACAGGGGACAGGGGACAGGGGACAGGGGACAGGGGAATGGGGAATGGGGAATGGGGACAGGGGAATGGGGACAGGGGAATGGGGACAGGGGAATGGGGACTGGGGACAGGGGAATGGGGACAGGGGAATGGGGACAGGGGAATGGGGAATGAGGAATGGGGAATGAGGAATGGGGAATGGGGAATGGGGACAGGGGAATGGGGAATGGGGACAGGGGAATGGGGAATGGGGAATGGGGAATGGGGACAGGGGAATGGGGAATGGGGACAGGGGAATGGGGACAGGGGAATGGGGACAGGGGAATGGGGACAGGGGAATGGGGACAGGGGAATGGGGACAGGGGAATGGGGAATGGGGAATGGGGAATGGGGACAGGGGAATGGGGAATGGGGACAGGGGAATGGGGACAGGGGAATGGGGACAGGGGAATGGGGACAGGGGAATGGGGAATGGGGACAGTGGAATGGGGAATGGGGAATGGGGAATGGGGAATGGGGACTGGGGACTGGGGACTGAGGACTGGGGACTGGGGAATGGGGACAGGGGAATGGGGACAGGGGAATGGGGACAGGGGAATGGGGACAGGGGAATGGGGAATGGGGAATGGGGACTGGGGACTGGGGACTGGGGAATGGGGACAGGGGACAGGGGACAGGGGACAGGGGACAGGGGAATGGGGAATGGGGAATGGGGAATGGGGAATGGGGAATGGGGACAGGGGACAGGGGACAGGGGACAGGGGACAGGGGACAGGGGAATGGGGACAGGGGAATGGGGAATGGGGAATGGGGACAGGGGAATGGGGACAGCGGAATGGGGACAGGGGAATGGGGAATGGGGAATGGGGAATGGGGACAGGGGAATGGGGACAGGGGAATGGGGACAGGGGAATGGGGACAGGGGAATGGGGACAGGGAAATGGGGAATGGGGGCAGGGGAATGGGGGCAGGGGAATGGGGAATGGGGAATGGGGAATGGGGACAGGGGAATGGGGCAAGGGAATGGGGAATGGGGACAGGGGAATGGGGAATGGGGAATGGGGACAGGGGAATGGGGACAGGGGAATGGGGACAGGGGGGCAGGGGAATGGGGGCAGGGGAATGGGGAATGGGGACAGGGGAATGGGGACTGGGGACAGGGGACAGGGGACAGGGGAATGGGGACAGGGGAATGGGGAATGGGGGCAGGGGAATGGGGGCAGGGGAATGGGGAATGGGGAATGTGGAATGGGGAATGGGGACAGGGGAATGGGGACTGGGGAATGGGGAATGGGGACAGGGGAATGGGGACAGGGGAATGGGGACAGGGGAATGGGGAATGGGGACAGGGGAATGGGGACAGGGGAATGGGGACAGGGGAATGGGGAATGGTGACAGGGGAATGGGGACAGGGGAATGGGGAATGGGGACAGGGGAATGGGGACAGGGGACAGGGGACAGGGGACAGGGGACAGGGGACAGGGGACAGGGGACAGGGGAATGGGGACAGGGGAATGGGGACAGGGGAATGGGGAATGGGGACAGGGGAATGGGGAATGGGGACAGGGGAATGGGGACAGGGGAATGGGGACAGGGGAATGGGGACAGGGGAATGGGGACAGGGGAATGAGGAATGGGGACAGGGGAATGGGGACAGGGGAATGGGGACAGGGGACAGGGGACACGGGAATGGGGACAGGGGAATGGGGACAGGGTAATGGGGAATGGGGACAGGGGAATGGGGAATGGGGACAGGGCACAGGGGACAGGGGACAGGGGACAGGGGACAGGGGAATGGGGAATGGGGAATGGGGAATGGGGAATGGGGACAGGGGAATAGGGAATGGGGACAGGGGAATGGGGACTGGGGAATGGGGACTGGGGAATGGGGAATGGGGAATGGGGACAGGGGACAGGGGACAGGGGACAGGGGACAGGGGAATGGGAACAGGGGAATGGGGACAGGGGAATGGGGACAGGGGAATGGGGAATGGGGACAGGGGAATGGGGACAGGGGAATGGGGACAGGGGAATGGGGAATGGGGACAGGGGAATGGGGACAGGGGAATGGGGAATGGGGACAGGGGACAGGGGACAGGGGAATGGGGACAGGGGAATGGGGAATGGGGACAGGGGAATGGGGACAGGGGAATGGGGACAGGGTAATGGGGAATGGGGACAGGGGACAGGGGACAGGGGACAGGGGACAGGGGACAGGGGAATGGGGAATGGGGACAGGGGAATGGGGACAGGGGAATGGGGACTGGGGACAGGGGAATGGGGACAGGGGAATGGGGACAGGGGAATGGGGAATGGGGAATGGGGAATGGGGAATGGGGAATGGGGACAGGGGAATGGGGACAGGGGAATGGGGACAGGGGACAGGGGACAGGGGACAGGGGAATGGGGAATGGGGAATGGGGAATGGGGACAGGGGAATGGGGACAGGGGAATGGGGACAGGGGAATGGGGAATGGGGACAGGGGAATGGGGACAGGGGAATGGGGACAGGGGAATGGGGAATGGGGACAGGGGAATGGGGACAGGGGAATGGGGACAGGGGAATGGGGACAGGGGAATGGGGAATGGGGACAGTGGAATGGGGAATGGGGAATGGGGACTGGGGACTGGGGACTGGGGACTGGGGACTGGGGACTGGGGAATGGGGACAGGGGAATGGGGACAGGGGAATGGGGACAGGGGAATGGGGAATGGGGAATGGGGACTGGGGACTGGGGAATAGGGACAGGGGAATGGGGACAGGGGAATGGGGACAGGGGAATGGGGACAGGGGAATGGGGAATGGGGAATGGGGAATGGGGAATGGGGAATGGGGACAGGGGAATGGGGACAGCGGAATGGGGACAGGGGAATGGGGAATGGGGAATGGGGACAGGGGAATGGGGACAGGGGAATGGGGAATGGGGACAGGGGAATGGGGAATGGGGAATGGGGAATGGGGAATGGGGACAGGGGAATGGGGACAGGGGAATGGGGACAGGGGAATGGGGAATGGGGGCAGGGGAATGGGGGCAGGGGAATGGGGAATGGGGACAGGGGAATGGGGACAGGGGACAGGGGACAGGGGAATGGGGACAGGGGAATGGGGAATGGGGGCAGGGGAATGGGGGCAGGGGAATGGGGAATGGGGGCAGGGGAATGGGGGCAGGGGAATGGGGAATGGGGACAGGGGAATGGGGACAGGGGACAGGGGACAGGGGACAGGGGAATGGGGACAGGGGAATGGGGAATGGGGGCAGGGGAATGGGGGCAGGGGAATGGGGAATGGGGACAGGGGACAGGGGACAGGGGACAGGGGACAGGGGACAGGGGAATGGGGACAGGGGAATGGGGAATGGGGAATGGGGACAGGGGACAGGGGACAGGGGAATGTGGAATGGGGAATGTGGAATGGGGAATGGGGACAGGGGAATGGGGAATGGGGACAGGGGAATGGGGACAGGGGAATGGGGACAGGGGAATGGGGAATGGGGACAGGGGAATGGGGACAGGGGAATGGGGACAGGGGAATGGGGACAGGGGAATGGGACAGGGGAATGGGGAATGGGGACAGGGGACAGGGGACAGGGGACAGGGGACAGGGGACAGGGGACAGGGGAATGGGGACAGGGGAATGGGGACAGGGGAATGGGGACAGGGGAATGGGGACAGGGGAATGGGGTCAGGGGAATGAGGAATGGGGACAGGGGAATGGGGACAGGGGAATGGGGACAGGGGACAGGGGACACGGGAATGGGGACAGGGGAATGGGGACAGGGTAATGGGGAATGGGGACAGGGGAATGGGGAATGGGGACAGGGCACAGGGGACAGGGGACAGGGGACAGGGGACAGGGGAATGGGGAATGGGGAATGGGGAATGGGGAATGGGGACAGGGGAATAGGGAATGGGGACAGGGGAATGGGGACTGGGGAATGGGGACTGGGGAATGGGGACTGGGGAATGGGGACTGGGGAATGGGGACAGGGGACAGGGGACAGGGGACAGGGGACAGGGGAATGGGAACAGGGGAATGGGGACAGGGGAATGGGGACAGGGGAATGGGGAATGGGGACAGGGGAATGGGGACAGGGGAATGGGGACAGGGGAATGGGGAATGGGGACAGGGGACAGGGGACAGGGGAATGGGGACAGGGGAATGGGGACAGGGGAATGGGGAATGGGGACAGGGGAATGGGGACAGGGGAATGGGGACAGGGGAATGGGGACAGGGTAATGGGGAATGGGGACAGGGGACAGGGGACAGGGGACAGGGGACAGGGGACAGGGGAATGGGGAATGGGGACAGGGGAATGGGGACAGGGGAATGGGGACTGGGGACAGGGGAATGGGGACAGGGGAATGGGGACAGGGGAATGGGGAATGGGGAATGGGGACAGGGGAATGGGGACAGGGGAATGGGGACAGGGGAATGGGGACAGGGGAATGGGGAATGGGGACAGGGGAATGGGGACAGGGGAATGGGGAATGGGGACAGGGGAATGGGGACAGGGGAATGGGGAATGGGGACAGTGGAATGAGGAATGGGGAATGGGGACTGGGGACTGGGGACTGGGGACTGGGGACTGGGGACTGGGGAATGGGGAATGGGGACAGGGGAATGGGGACAGGGGAATGGGGACAGGGGAATGGGGACAGGGGAATGGGGAATGGGGAATGGGGACTGGGGACTGGGGACTGGGGAATGGGGACAGGGGAATGGGGACAGGGGAATGGGGACAGGGGAATGGGGACAGGGGAATGTGGACAGGGGAATGGGGAATGGGGACTGGGGAATGGGGACAGGGGAATGGGGACAGGGGAATGGGGAATGGGGACTGGGGAATGGGGACAGGGGAATGGGGACAGGGGAATGGGGACAGGGGAATGTGGAATGGGGAATGGGGAATGGGGACAGGGGAATGGGGACAGGGGAATGGGGACAGGGGAATGGGGAATGGGGACAGGGGACAGGGGACAGGGGAATGGGGAATGGGGACAGGGGAATGGGGACAGGGGAATGGGGACAGGGGAATGGGGAATGGGGACAGGGGAATGGGGACAGGGGAATGGGGAATGGGGAATGGGAATGCGGACAGGGGAATGGGGAATGGGGACTGGGGAATGGGAAATGGGGAATGGGGACAGGGGAATGGGGACAGGGGAATGGGGAATGGGGACAGGGGAATGGGGACAGGGGACAGGGGAATGGGGACAGGGGAATGGGGACAGGGGAATGGGGACAGGGGATTGGGGACAGGGGAATGGGGAATGGGGACAGGGGAATGGGGACAGGGGAATGGGGACAGGGGAATGGGGACAGGGGAATGTGGAATGGGGAATGGGGAATGGGGAATGGGGACAGGGGAATGGGGACAGGGGAATGGGGACAGGGGAATGGGGACAGGGGACAGGGGAATGGGGACAGGGGACAGGGGAATGGGGACAGGGGACAGGGGAATGGGGACAGGGGAATGGGGACAGGGGAATGGGGACAGGGGAATGGGGACAGGGGAATGGGGACAGGGGACAGGGGAATGTGGAATGGGGAATGTGGAATGGGGAATGGGGACAGGGGAATGGGGACTGGGGAATGGGGAATGGGGAATGGGGACAGGGGAATGGGGACAGGGGAATGGGGAATGGGGACAGAGGAATGGGGACAGGGGAATGGGGAATGGGGAATGGGGACAGGGGAATGGGGAATGGGGACAGGGGAATGGGGACAGGGGAATGGGGACAGGGGAATGGGGACAGGGGGAATGGGGACAGGGGAATGGGGAATGGGGAATGGGGAATGGGGAGAGGGGAATGGGGACAGGGGAATGGGGACAGGGGACAGGGGACAGGGGACAGGGGAATGGGGGCAGGGGAATGGGGAATGGGGACAGGGGAATGGGGACAGGGGACAGGGGACAGGGGAATGGGGACAGGGGAATGGGGAATGGGGGCAGGGGAATGGGGGCAGGGGAATGGGGAATGGGGGCAGGGGAATGGGGGCAGGGGAATGGGGAATGGGGACAGGGGAATGGGGACAGGGGACAGGGGACAGGGGACAGGGGAATGGGGACAGGGGAATGGGGAATGGGGGCAGGGGAATGGGGGCAGGGGAATGGGGAATGGGGGCAGGGGAATGGGGGCAGGGGAATGGGGAATGGGGACAGGGGACAGGGGACAGGGGACAGGGGAATGGGGACAGGGGAATGGGGAATGGGGAATGGGGACAGGGGACAGGGGACAGGGGAATGTGGAATGGGGAATGTGGAATGGGGAATGGGGACAGGGGAATGGGGAATGGGGACAGGGGAATGGGGACAGGGGAATGGGGACAGGGGAATGGGGACAGGGGAATGGGGAATGGGGACAGGGGAATGGGGACAGGGGAATGGGGACAGGGGAATGGGACAGGGGAATGGGGAATGGGGAATGGGGACAGGGGACAGGGGACAGGGGACAGGGGACAGGGGACAGGGGACAGGGGAATGGGGACAGGGGAATGGGGAATGGGGACAGGGGAATGGGGACAGGGGAATGGGGACAGGGGAATGGGGACAGGGGAATGAGGAATGGGGACAGGGGAATGGGGACAGGGGAATGGGGACAGGGGACAGGGGACACGGGAATGGGGACAGGGGAATGGGGACAGGGTAATGGGGAATGGGGACAGGGGAATGGGGAATGGGGACAGGGCACAGGGGACAGGGGACAGGGGACAGGGGACAGGGGAATGGGGAATGGGGAATGGGGAATGGGGACAGGGGAATAGGGAATGGGGACAGGGGAATGGGGACTGGGGAATGGGGACTGGGGAATGGGGACTGGGGAATGGGGAATGGGGAATGGGGACAGGGGACAGGGGACAGGGGACAGGGGACAGGGGAATGGGAACAGGGGAATGGGGACAGGTGAATGGGGACAGGGGAATGGGGAATGGGGACAGGGGAATGGGGACAGGGGAATGGGGACAGGGGAATGGGGAATGGGGACAGGGGACAGGGGACAGGGGAATGGGGACAGGGGAATGGGGACAGGGGAATGGGGACAGGGGAATGGGGAATGGGGACAGGGGACAGGGGACAGGGGACAGGGGACAGGGGACAGGGGACAGGGGAATGGGGACTGGGGACAGGGGAATGGGGACAGGGGAATGGGGACAGGGGAATGGGGAATGGGGAATGGGGAATGGGGAATGGGGACAGGGGAATGGGGACAGGGGAATGGGGACAGGGGAATGGGGAATGGGGACAGGGGAATGGGGACAGGGGAATGGGGAATGGGGACAGGGGAATGGGGAATGGGGACAGGGGAATGGGGACAGGGGAATGGGGACAGGGGAATGGGGAATGGGGACAGTGGAATGAGGAATGGGGAATGGGGACTGGGGACTGGGGACTGGGGACTGGGGACTGGGGACTGGGGACAGGGGAATGGGGACAGGGGAATGGGGACAGGGGAATGGGGACAGGGGAATGGGGAATGGGGAATGGGGACTGGGGACTGGGGACTGGGGAATGGGGACAGGGGAATGGGGACAGGGGAATGGGGACAGGGGAATGGGGACAGGGGAATGGGGACAGGGGAATGTGGACAGGGGAATGGGGAATGGGGACTGGGGAATGGGGACAGGGGAATGGGGACAGGGGAATGGGGAATGGGGACTGGGGAATGGGGACTGGGGAATGGGGACAGGGGAATGGGGACAGGGGAATGTGGAATGGGGAATGGGGAATGGGGACAGGGGAATGGGGACAGGGGAATGGGGACAGGGGAATGGGGAATGGGGACAGGGGACAGGGGACAGGGGAATGGGGAATGGGGACAGGAGAATGGGGACAGGGGAATGGGGACAGGGGAATGGGGAATGGGGACAGGGGAATGGGGACAGGGGAATGGGGAATGGGGAATGGGAATGCGGACAGGGGAATGGGGAATGGGGACTGGGGAATGGGAAATGGGGAATGGGGACAGGGGAATGGGGACAGGGGAATGGGGAATGGGGACAGGGGACAGGGGAATGGGGACAGGGGAATGGGGACAGGGGAATGGGGACAGGGGAATGGGGACAGGGGAATGGGGAATGGGGACAGGGGAATGGGGACAGGGGAATGGGGACAGGGGAATGGGGACAGGGAAATGGGGACAGGGGAATGTGGAATGGGGAATGGGGACAGGGGAATGGGGACAGGGGAATGGGGACAGGGGAATGGGGACAGGGGACAGGGGAATGGGGACAGGGGACAGGGGAATGGGGACAGGGGAATGGGGACAGGGGAATGGGGACAGGGGAATGGGGACAGGGGACAGGGGAATGTGGAATGGGGAATGTGGAATGGGGAATGGGGACAGGGGAATGGGGACAGGGGAATGGGGACAGGGGAATGGGGACAGGGGAATGGGGACAGGGGACAGGGGAATGTGGAATGGGGAATGTGGAATGGGGAATGGGGACAGGGGAATGGGGACTGGGGAATGGGGAATGGGGAATGGGGACAGGGGAATGGGGAATGGGGACAGGGGAATGGGGACAGGGGAATGGGGACAGGGGAATGGGGACAGGGGGAATGGGGACAGGGGAATGGGGAATGGGGAATGGGGAATGGGGAGAGGGGAATGGGGACAGGGGAATGGGGACAGGGGACAGGTGAATGGGGAATGGGGACAGGGGAATGGGGAATGGGGACAGGGGAATGGGGAATGGGGACAGGGGAATGGGGACAGGGGAATGGGGACAGGGGAATGGGGACAGGGGAATGGGGAATGGGGAATGGGGACAGGGGAATGGGGACAGGGGAATGGGGACAGGGGAATGGGGACAGGGGAATGGGGACAGGGGACAGGGGAATGGGGAATGGGGACAGGGGAATGGGGACAGGGGACAGGTGAATGGGGAATGGGGACAGGGGAATGGGGAATGGGGACAGGGGAATGGGGAATGGGGACAGGGGAATGGGGACAGGGGAATGGGGACAGGGGAATGGGGACAGGGGAATGGGGAATGGGGAATGGGGACAGGGGAATGGGGACAGGGGAATGGGGACAGGGGAATGGGGACAGGGGAATGGGGACAGGGGACAGGGGAATGGGCAATGGGGAAAGGGGAAAGGGGAAAGGGGAAAGGGGAAGGGGAATGGGGAATGGGGAATGGGGAATGGGGACAGGGGACAGGGGAATGGGGACAGGGGAATGGGGAATGGGGAATGGGGACAGGGGAATGGGGACAGGGGAATGGGGACAGGGGACAGGGGAATGGGGACAGGGGAATGGGGACAGGGGAATGGGGAATGGGGAATGGGGAATGGGGAAATGGGGAATGGGGACAGGGGAATGGGGACAGGGGAATGGGGACAGGGGAATGGGGACAGGGGAATGGGGACGGGGACAGTGGAATGGGGAATGGGGACAGGGGAATGGGGAATGGGGACAGGGGAATGGGGACAGGGGAATGGGGAATGGGGAATGGGGAATGGGGACAGGGGACTGGGGAATGGGGACTGGGGAATGGGGAATGGGGAATGGGGAATGGGGAATGGGGAATGGGGAATGGGGACAGGGGACAGGGGACAGGGGACAGGGGACAGGGGACGGGAATGGGGACAGGGGAATGGGGACAGGGGAATGGGGACAGGGGAATGGGGTCTGGGGAATGGGGAATGGGGACAGGGGAATGGGGACAGGGGAATGGGGACAGGGGAATGGGGACAGGGGAATGGGGAACGGGGACAGGGGAATGGGGAATGGGGACAGGGGAATGGGGACAGGGGACAGGGGAATGGGGACAGGGGAATGGGGACAGGGGAATGGGGAATGGGGAATGGGGAATGGGGAAATGGGGAATGGGGACAGGGGAATGGGGACAGGGGAATGGGGACAGGGGAATGGGGAATGGGGACAGGGGACAGGGGACAGGGGACAGGGGACAGGGGACAGGGGAATGGGGAATGGGGAATGCAGACAGGGGACAGGGGACAGGGGACAGGGGAATGGGGAATGGGGAATGGGGAATGGGGACAGGGGACAGGGGACAGGGGACAGGGGACAGGGGAATGGGGAATGGGGAAGGGGAATGAGGAATGGGGAATGGGGACAGGGGACAGGGGACAGGGGACAGGGGACAGGGGACAGGGGAATGGGGACAGGGGAATGGGGACAGGGGAATGGGGACAGGGGAATGGGGACAGGGGACAGGGGACAGGGGACAGGGGAATGGGGAATGGGGAATGGGGACAGGGGAATGGGGAATGGGGACAGGGGACAGGGGACAGGGGACAGGGGACAGGGGAATGGGGAATGGGCACAGGGGACAGGGGAATGGGGAATGGGGACAGGGGAATGGGGACAGGGGAATGGGGACAGGGGAATGGGGAATGGGGACAGGGGAATGGGGACAGGGGAATGGGGACAGGGGAATGGGGACAGGGGAATGGGGAATGGGGACAGGGGAATGGGGACAGGGGAATGGGGACAGGGGAATGGGGACAGGGGACAGTGGAATGGGGAATGGGGACAGGGGAATGGGGACAGGGGAATGGGGAATGGGGACAGGGGACAGGGGACAGGGGAATGGGGAATGGGGAATGGGGAATGGGGAATGGGGAATGGGGAATGGGGAATGGGGACAGGGGACAGGGGACAGGGGACAGGGGACAGGGGACAGGGGACAGGGGAACGGGGACAGGGGAATGGGGAACGGGGACAGGGGAATGGGGAACGGGGACAGGGGAATGGGGAAAGGGGACAGGGGAATGGGGAATGGGGAATGGGGAATGGGGAATGGGGAATGGGGACAGTGGAATGGGGAATGGGGACAGGGGAATGGGGAATGGGGACAGGGGAATGGGGACAGGGGAATGGGGACAGGGGAATGGGGACAGGGGACAGGGGACAGGGGACAGGGGAATGGGGACAGGGGAATGGGGAATGGGGAATGGGGACAGGGGAATGGGGACAGGGGAATGGGGACAGGGGAATGGGGACAGGGGAATGGGGACAGGGGAATGGGGACAGGGGAATCGGGAATGGGGAATGGGGAATGGGGAATGGGGACAGGGGACAGGGGACAGGGGACAGGGGACAGGGGAATGGGGAATGGGGAATGGGGAATGGGGACAGGGGACAGGGGACAGGGGACAGGGGACAGGGGAATGGGGAATGGGGAATGGGGAATGGGGAATGGGGAATGGGGACAGGGGACAGGGGACAGGGGAATGGGGACAGGGGAATGGGGAATGGGGACAGGGGACAGGGGACAGGGGACAGGGGAATGGGGAATGGGGATAGGGGACAGGGGACAGGGGAATGGGGAATGGGGAATGGGGAATGGGGAATGGGGAATGGGGACAGGGGACAGGGGACAGGGGACAGGGGACAGGGGACTGGGGAATGGGGACAGGGGACAGGGGACAGGGGACAGGGGACAGGGGACAGGGGACAGGGGACAGGGGAATGGGGACAGGGGAATGGGGACAGGGGAATGGGGACAGGGGAATGGGGAATGGGGAATGGGGAAGGGGAATGAGGAATGGGGAATGGGGACAGGGGACAGGGGACTGGGGACAGGGGACAGGGGACAGGGGAATGGGGACAGGGGAATGGGGACAGGGGACAGGGGACAGGGGAATGGGGAATGGGGAATGGGGAAAGGGGAAAGGGGAAAGGGGAAAGGGGAATGGGGAATGGGGAATGGGGAATGGGGACAGGGGACAGGGGACATTGGACAGGGGACAGGGGAATGGGGAATGGGCACAGGGGACAGGGGAATGGGGAATGGGGACAGGGGAATGGGGACAGGGGAATGGGGACAGCGGAATGGGGACAGGGGAATGGGGACAGGGGAATGGGGAATGGGGAATGGGGACAGGGGACAGGGGACAGGGGAATGGGGACAGGGGAATGGGGAATGGGGAATGGGGACAGGGGACAGGGGAATGGGGACAGGGGAATGGGGACAGGGGACAGGGGAATGGAGACAGGGGAATGGGGACAGGGGACAGTGGAATGGGGAATGGGGACAGGGGAATGGGGACAGGGGAATGGGGAATGGGGAATGGGGACAGGGGACAGGGGACAGGGGACAGGGGACAGGGGAATGGGGAATGGGGAATGGGGACAGGGGACAGGGGACAGGGGACAGGGGACAGGGGAATGGGGAATGGGGAATGGGGAATGGGGACAGGGGACAGGGGAATGGGGAACGGGGACAGGGGAATGGGGAACGGGGAGAGGGGAATGGGGAACGGGGACAGGGGAAACGGGAATGGGGAATGGGGAATGGGGAATGGGGAATGGGGAATGGGGACAGTGGAATGGGGAATGGGGACCGGGGAATGGGGAATGGGGACAGGGGAATGGGGACAGGGGAATGGGGAATGGGGACAGGGGAATGGGGACAGGGGAATGGGGACAGGGGACAGGGGAATGGGGACAGGGGAATGGGGAATGGGGAATGGGGACTGGGGAATGGGGACAGGGGAATGGGGACAGGGGACAGGGGAATGGGGACAGGGGAATGGGGAATGGGGAATGGGGAATGGGGACAGGGGAATGGGGAATGGGGAATGGGCACAGGGGACAGGGGACAGGGGACAGGGGACAGGGGACAGGGGACAGGGGACAGGGGAATGGGGAATGGGGAATGGGGACAGGGGACAGGGGACAGGGGACAGGGGACAGGGGAATGGGGACAGGGGACAGGGGACAGGGGACAGGGGACAGGGGACAGGGGACAGGGGAATGGGGAATGAGCAATGGGGAAAGGGGAAAGGGGAAAGGGGAAAGGGGAAGGGGAATGGGGAATGGGGAATGGGGAATGGGGAATGGGGACAGGGGACAGGGGAATGGGGACAGGGGAATGGGGAATGGGGAATGGGGAATGGGGACAGGGGAATGGGGACAGGGGAATGGGGACAGGGGACAGGGGAATGGGGACAGGGGAATGGGGACAGGGGAATGGGGACAGGGGAATGGGGAATGGGGAATGGGGAATGGGGAAATGGGGAATGGGGACAGGGGAATGGGGACAGGGGAATGGGGACAGGGGAATGGGGACAGGGGAATGGGGACGGGGACAGTGGAATGGGGAATGGGGACAGGGGAATGGGGAATGGGGACAGGGGAATGGGGAATGGGGACAGGGGAATGGGGACAGGGGAATGGGGAATGGGGAATGGGGAATGGGGACAGGGGACTGGGGAATGGGGACTGGGGAATGGGGAATGGGGACTGGGGAATGGGGAATGGGGAATGGGGAATGGGGAATGGGGACAGGGGACAGGGGACAGGGGACAGGGGACAGGGGACGGGAATGGGGACAGGGGAATGGGGACAGGGGAATGGGGACAGGGGAATGGGGTCTGGGGAATGGGGAATGGGGACAGGGGAATGGGGACAGGGGAATGGGGACAGGGGAATGGGGACAGGGGAATGGGGAACGGGGACAGGGGAATGGGGAATGGGGACAGGGGAATGGGGACAGGGGAATGGGGACAGGGGAATGGGGAATGGGGACAGGGGAATGGGGACAGGGGAATGGGGACAGGGGAATGGGGACAGGGGAATGGGGACAGGGGAATGGTGACAGGGGAATGGGGACAGGGGACAGGGGAATGGGGACAGGGGAATGGGGGAATGGGGAATGGGGAATGGGGACAGGGGAATGGGGACAGGGGAATGGGGAATGGGGACAGGGGACAGGGGACAGGGGACAGGGGACAGGGGAATGGGGAATGGGGAATGGGGACAGGGGACAGGGGACAGGGGACAGGGGAATGGGGAATGGGGAATGGGGAATGGGGACAGGGGACAGGGGACAGGGGACAGGGGACAGGGGACAGGGGAATGGGGAATGGGGAAGGGGAATGAGGAATGGGGAATGGGGACAGGGGACAGGGGACAGGGGACAGGGGACAGGGGACAGGGGAATGGGGACAGGGGAATGGGGACAGGGGAATGGGGACAGGGGAATGGGGACAGGGGACAGGGGACAGGGGACAGGGGACAGGGGAATGGGGAATGGGGAATGGGGAATGGGGAATGGGGAATGGGGACAGGGGACAGGGGACAGGGGACAGGGGACAGGGGACAGGGGAATGGGCACAGGGGACAGGGGAATGGGGAATGGGGACAGGGGAATGGGGACAGGGGAATGGGGACAGGGGAATGGGGAATGGGGACAGGGGACAGGGGAATGGGGACAGGGGAATGGGGACAGGGGAATGGGGACAGGGGAATGGGGAATGGGGACAGGGGAATGGGGACAGGGGAATGGGGACAGGGGAATGGGGACAGGGGACAGTGGAATGGGGAATGGGGACAGGGGAATGGGGACAGGGGAATGGGGAATGGGGAATGGGGAATGGGGACAGGGGACAGGGGACAGGGGAATGGGGAATGGGGAATGGGGAATGGGGAATGGGGACAGGGGACAGGGGACAGGGGACAGGGGACAGGGGACAGGGGAACGGGGACAGGGGAATGGGGAACGGGGACAGGGGAATGGGGAACGGGGACAGGGGAATGGGGAAAGGGGACAGGGGAAACGGGAATGGGGAATGGGGAATGGGGAATGGGGAATGGGGACAGTGGAATGGGGAATGGGGACAGGGGAATGGGGAATGGGGACAGGGGAATGGGGACAGGGGAATGGGGACAGGGGAATGGGGACAGGGGACAGGGGAATGGGGACAGGGGAATGGGGAATGGGGAATGGGGACAGGGGAATGGGGACAGGGGAATGGGGACAGGGGAATGGGGACAGGGGAATGGGGACAGGGGACAGGGGAATGGGGACAGGGGAATCGGGAATGGGGAATGGGGAATGGGGAATGGGGACAGGGGACAGGGGACAGGGGACAGGGGACAGGGGAATGGGGAATGGGGAATGGGGAATGGGGAATGGGGACAGGGGACAGGGGACAGGGGACAGGGGACAGGGGACAGGGGAATGGGGAATGGGGAATGGGGAATGGGGAATGGGGACAGGGGACAGGGGACAGGGGACAGGGGACAGGGGACAGGGGAATGGGGACAGGGGAATGGGGAATGGGAATGGGGAATGGGGACAGGGGACAGGGGACAGGGGACAGGGGAATGGGGAATGGGCAATGGGGAAAGGGGAAAGGGGAAAGGGGAAAGGGGAAAGGGGAAGGGGAATGGGGAATGGGGAATGGGGAATGGGGAATGCGGACAGGGGACAGGGGACAGGGGAATGGGGACAGGGGAATGGGGAATGGGGAATGGGGAATGGGGACAGGGGAATGGGGACAGGGGAATGGGGACAGGGGAATGGGGACAGGGGAATGGGGACAGGGGAATGGGGACAGGGGAGAGGGGAATGGGGAATGGGGACAGGGGAATGGGGACAGGGGAATGGGGAATGGGGAATGGGGAATGGGGAAATGGGGAATGGGGACAGGGGAATGGGGAATGGGGAATGGGGAATGGGGAAATGGGGAATGGGGACAGGGGAATGGGGACAGGGGAATGGGGACAGGGGAATGGGGACAGGGGAATGGGGACAGGGGACAGTGGAATGGGGAATGGGGACAGTGGAATGGGGAATGGGGACAGGGGAATGGGGACAGGGGAATGGGGAATGGGGACAGGGGAATGGGGAATGGGGAATGGGGACAGGGGACTGGGGAATGGGGACTGGGGAATGGGGACAGGGGACAGGGGACAGGGGACAGGGGACAGGGGACAGGGGAATGGGGAATGGGGAATGGGGAATGGGGAATGGGCAATGGGGAAAGGGGAAAGGGGAAAGGGGAAAGGGGAAAGGGGAAGGGGAATGGGGAATGGGAAATGGGGACAGGGGACAGGGGAATGGGGACAGGGGAATGGGGAATGGGGAATGGGGACAGGGGAATGGGGACAGGGGAGAGGGGAATGGGGAATGGGGACAGGGGAATGGGGACAGGGGAATGGGGAATGGGGAATGGGGAATGGGGAAATGGGGAATGGGGAAATGGGGAATGGGGACAGGGGAATGGGGAATGGGGAATGGGGAATGGGGAAATGGGGAATGGGGACAGGGGAATGGGGACAGGGGAATGGGGACAGGGGAATGGGGACAGGGGACAGTGGAATGGGGAATGGGGACAGGGGAATGGGGAATGGGGACAGGGGAATGGGGAATGGGGAATGGGGAATGGGGACAGGGGAATGGGGAATGGGGAATGGGGACAGGGGACTGGGGAATGGGGACTGGGGAATGGGGACAGGGGACAGGGGACAGGGGACAGGGGACAGGCGAATGGGGACAGGGGAATGGGGACAGGGGAATGGGGAATGGGGAATGGGGAATGGGGAATGGGGACAGGGTAATGGGGACAGGGGACATGGGACAGGGGAATGGGGACAGGGGAATGGGGAATGGGGAATGGGGAATGGGGAATGGGGACAGGGGAATGGGGACAGGGGAATGGGGACAGGGGAATGGGGAACGGGGACAGGGGAATGGGGAAGGGGGAATGGGGAACGGGGAACGGGGAATGGGGAATGGGGAATGGGGACAGGGGAATGGGGAACGGGGATTGGGGAATGGGGACAGGGGACAGTGGAATGGGGAATGGGGACAGGGGAATGGGGACAGGGGAATGGGGAATGGGGAATGGGGAATGGGGACAGGGGACAGTGGAATGGGGAATGGGGACAGGGGAATGGGGACAGGGGAATGGGGACAGGGGAATGGGGACAGGGGAATGGGGAATGGGGACAGGGGAATGGGGACAGGGGAATGGGGACAGGGGAATGGGGACAGGGGAATGGGGACAGGGGACAGGGGAATGGGGAATGGGGACAGGGGAATGGGGACAGGGGTATGGGGACAGGGGAATGGGGAATGGGGACAGGGGAATGGGGACAGGGGAATGGGGAATGGGGAATGGGAAATGGGGACAGGGGACAGGGGACAGGGGACAGGGGACAGGGGACAGGGGACAGGGGAATGGGGAATGGGGAATGGGGAATGGGGAATGGGGAATGGGGACAGGGGACAGGGGACAGGGGAATGGGGAATGGGGACAGGGGACAGGGGACAGGGGACAGGGGAATGGGGAATGGGGAATGGGGAATGGGGAATGGGGACAGGGGACAGGGGACAGGGGAATGGGGACAGGGGAATGGGGAATGGGGAATGGGGAATGGGGAATGGGGACAGGGGAATGGGGACAGGGGAATGGGGACAGGGGAATGGGGAACGGGGACAGGGGAATGGGGAAGGGGGAATGGGGAACGGGGAACGGGGAATGGGGAATGGGGAATGGGGACAGGGGAATGGGGAACGGGGATTGGGGAATGGGGACAGGGGACAGTGGAATGGGGAATGGGGACAGGGGAATGGGGACAGGGGAATGGGGAATGGGGAATGGGGAATGGGGACAGGGGACAGTGGAATGGGGAATGGGGACAGGGGAATGGGGACAGGGGAATGGGGACAGGGGAATGGGGACAGGGGAATGGGGAATGGGGACAGGGGAATGGGGACAGGGGAATGGGGACAGGGGAATGGGGACAGGGGAATGGGGACAGGGGTATGGGGACAGGGGAATGGGGAATGGGGACAGGGGAATGGGGAATGGGGACAGGGGAATGGGGACAGGGGAATGGGGAATGGGGAATGGGGAATGGGGACAGGGGACAGGGGACAGGGGACAGGGGACAGGGGACAGGGGACAGGGGAATGGGGAATGGGGAATGGGGAATGGGGACAGGGGACAGGGGACAGGGGAATGGGGAATGGGGAATGGGGACAGGGGACAGGGGACAGGGGACAGGGGAATGGGGAATGGGGAATGGGGAAATGGGAAAGGGGAATGGGGACAGGGGAATGGGGACAGGGGAATGGGGACAGGGGAATGGGGAATGGGGAATGGGGACAGGGGAATGGGGACAGGGGAATGGGGACAGGGGACAGGGGAATGGGGAATGGGGAATGGGGAATGGGGAATGGGGAATGGGGAATGGGGAATGGGGGCAGGGGAATGGGGAATGGGGAATGGGGACAGGGGAATGGGGACAGGGGAATGGGGACAGGGGAATGGGGAATGGGGAATGGGGAATGGGGACAGGGGACAGGGGACAGGGGACAGGGGACAGGGGACAGGGGACAGGGGAATGGGGAATGGGGAATGGGGAATGGGGAATGGGGAATGGGGAATGGGGACAGGGGACAGGGGACAGGGGAATGGGGAATGGGGACAGGGGACAGGGGACAGGGGACAGGGGAATGGGGAATGGGGAATGGGGAATGGGGAAATGGGAAAGGGGAATGGGGACAGGGGAATGGGGACAGGGGAATGGGGACAGGGGAATGGGGAATGGGGAATGGGGACAGGGGAATGGGGACAGGGGAATGGGGACAGGGGACAGGGGAATGGGGAATGGGGAATGGGGAATGGGGAATGGGGAATGGGGGAAGGGGAATGGGGAATGGGGAATGGGGACAGGGGAATGGGGACAGGGGAATGGGGACAGGGGAATGGGGAATGGGGACAGGGGAATGGGGAATGGGGACAGGGGACAGGGGAATGAAGACAGGGGACAGGGGAATGGGGACTAGGGACAGGGGACTGGGGACAGGGGAATGGGGACTGGGGACTGGGGACTGGGGACTGGGGAATGGGGACAGGGGAATGGGGACAGGGGAATGGGGACAGGGGAATAGGGAATGGGGAATAGGGAATGGGGACAGGGGAATGGGGAATGGGGACAGGGGAATGGGGACAGGGGAATGGGGACAGGGGAATGGGGACAGGGGAATGGGGACAGGGGAATGGGGAATGGGGACAGGGGAATGGGGACAGGGGAATGGGGACAGGGGAATGGGGACAGGGGAATCGGGACAGGGGACAGGGGAATGGGGACAGGGGAATGGGGAATGGGGACAGGGGAATGGGGACAGGGGAATGGGGACAGGGGAATGGGGACAGGGGAATGGGGACAGGGGAATGGGGACAGGGGACAGGGACAGGGGACAGGGGACAGGGGACAGGGGAATGGGGAATGGGGAATGGGGAATGGGGAATGGGGAATGGGTAATGGGGAATGGGGAATGGGGACAGGGGACAGGGGACAGGGGACAGGGGACAGGGGACAAGGGACAAGGGACAAGGGACAGGGGACAGGGGACAGGGGACAGGGGACAGGGGACAGGGGAATGGGGACAGGGGACAGGGGACAGGGGACAGGGGACAGGGGACAGGGGAATGGGGAATGGGGAATGGGGACAGGGGAATGGGGAATGGGGAATGGGGAATGAGGACAGAGGAATGGGGAATGGGGAATGGGGAATGGGGAATGGGGACAGGGGACAGGGGACTGGGGAATGGGGAATGGGGAATGGGGACAGGGGAATGGGGACAGGGGACAGGGGAATGGGGAATGGGGAATGGGGAATGGGGAATGGGGAATGGGGAATGGGGAATGGGGACAGGGGAATGGGGAGAGGGGACAGGGGAATGGGGACAGGGGAATGGGGACAGGGGAATGGGGACAGGGGAATGGGGAATGGGGAATGGGGAATGGGGACAGGGGAATGGGGACAGGGGAATGGGGACAGGGGAATGGGGACAGGGGAATGGGGACAGGGGACAGTGGAATGGGGAATGGGGACAGGGGAATGGGAAATGGGGACAGGGGAATGGGGAATGGGGACAGGGGAATGGGGAATGGGGAATGGGGAATGGGGACAGGGGAATGGGGAATGGGGAATGGGGAATGGGGAATGGGGAATGGGGACAGGGGACAGGGGACAGGGGACAGGGGACAGGGGACAGGGGACCGGGGAACGGGAATGGGGAATGGGGAATGGGGACAGGGGAATGGGGACAGGGGAATGGGGACAGGGGAATGGGGAATGGGGACAGGGGAATGGGGAATGGGGACAGGGGAATGGGGACAGGGGAATGGGGAATGGGGAATGGGGACAGGGGAATGGGGACAGGGGAATGGGGACAGGGGAATGGGGACAGGGGAATGGGGAATGGGGAATGGGGACAGGGGAATGGGGACAGGGGAATGGGGACAGGGGAATGGGGAATGGGGAATGGGGAATGGGGAATGGGGAATGGGGACAAGGGACAGGGGACAGGGGACAGGGGAATGGGGACAGGGGAATGGGGAATGGGGAATGGGGACAGGGGACAGGGGAATGGGGAGAGGGGAATGGGGACAGGGGAATGGGGACAGGGGAATGGGGACAGGGGAATGGGGACTGGGGAATGGGGAATGGGGAATGGGGAATGGGGAATGGGGACAAGGGACAGGGGACAGGGGACAGGGGACAGGGGAATGGGGACAGGGGAATGGGGAATGGGGACAGGGGACAGGGGACAGGGGACAGTGGACAGGGGACAGGGGACAGGGGACAGGGGAATGGGGACAGGGGAATGGGGACAGGGGAATGGGGAATGGGGAATGGGGACAGGCGAATGGGGAATGGGGAATGGGGAATGGGGACAGGGGACAGGGGACAGGGGACAGGGGAATGGGGAATGGGGAATGGGGAATGGGGAAAGGGGAAAGGGGAATGGGGACAGGGGACAGGGGAATGGGGAATGGGGACAGGGGAATGGGGACAGGGGAATGGGGACAGGGGAATGGGGACAGGGGACAGGGGAATGGGGAATGGGGAATGGGGAATGGGGACAGGGGAATGGGGACAGGGGAATGGGGACAGGGGAATGGGGACAGGGGACAGTGGAATGGGGAATGGGGAATGGGGACAGGGGAATGGGGAATGGGGAATGGGGACAGGGGACAGGGGAATGGGGAATGGGGAATGGGGAATGGGGAATGGGGAATGGGGACAGGGGACAGGGGACAGGGGACAGGGGACAGGGGAATGGGGACAGGGGAATGGGGACAGGGGAATGGGGACAGGGGAATGGGGAATGGGGAATGGGAACAGGGGAATGGGGAATGGGAAATGGGGACAGGGGAACGGGGACAGGGGAATCGGAAATGGGGAATGGGGACAGGGGAATGGGGACAGGGGAATGGGGACAGGGGAATGGGGAATGGGGACAGGGGAATGGGGACAGGGGAATGGGGACAGGGGAATGGGGAATGGGGAATGGGGACAGGGGAATGGGGACAGGGGAATGGGGACAGGGGAATGGGGACAGGGGACAGGGGAATGGGGACAGGGGAATGGGGACAGGGGAATGGGGAATGGGGAATGGGGAATGGGGACAGGGGAATGGGGACAGGGGAATGGGGACAGGGGAATGGGGAATGGGGAATGGGGAATGGGGAATGGGGACAAGGGACAGGGGACAGGGGAATGGGGACAGGGAATGGGGAATGGGGACAGGGGACAGGGGACAGGGGACAGGGGACAGGGTACAGGGGAATGGGGAATGGGGAATGGGGACAGGGGAATGGGGAATGGGGAATGGGGAATGGGGAATGGGGAATGGGGAATGGGGACAGTGGACTGGGGAATGGGGAATGGGGAATGGGGAATGGGGAATGGGGACAGGGGACAGGGGACAGGGGACAGGGGAATGGGGACAGGGGACAGGGGACAGGGGACAGGGGACAGGGGAATGGGGAAAGGGGAAAGGGGAAAGGGGAATGGGGAATGGGGAATGGGGAATGGGGAATGGGGAATGGGGACAGGGGACAGGGGACAGGGGACAGGGGAATGGGGAATGGGGACAGGGGACAGGGGAATGGGGAATGGGGAATGGGGTCAGGGGAATGGGGACAGGGGACAGGGGAATGGGGAATGGGGAATGGGGACAGGGGAATGGGGACAGGGGAATGGGGACAGGGGAATGGGGAATGGGGAATGGGGAATGGGGACAGAGGAATGGGGAGAGGGGACAGGGGAATGGGGACAGGGGAATGGGGACAGGGGAATGGGGACAGGGGAATGGGGAATGGGGACAGGGGAATGGGGACAGGGGAATGGGGACAGGGGAATGGGGACAGGGGAATGGGGACAGGGGACAGTGGAATGGGGAATAGGGACAGGGGAATGGGGAATGGGGACAGGGGAATGGGGAATGGGGAATGGGGAATGGGGACAGGGGACAGGGGAATGGGGAATGGGGAATGGGGAATGGGGAATGGGGACAGGGGACAGGGGACAGGGGACAGGGGAATGGGGACAGGGGAATGGGGACAGGGGAATGGGGACAGGGGAATGGGGACCGGGGAATGGGGACCGGGGAATGGGGACAGGGGACAGGGGAATGGGGAATGGGGAACGGGGACGGGGGAACGGGAATGGGGAATGGGGAATGGGGACAGGGGAATGGGGACAGGGGAATGGGGACAGGGGAATGGGGAATGGGGACAGGGGAATGGGGACAGGGGAATGGGGACAGGGGAATGGGGAATGGGGAATGGGGAATGGGGACAGGGGAATGGGGACAGGGGAATGGGGACAGGGGAATGGGGAATGGGGACAGGGGACAGGGGAATGGGGACAGGGGAATGGGGACAGGGGAATGGGGAATGGGGACAGGGGACAGGGGAATGGGGACAGGGGAATGGGGAATGGGGACAGGGGAATGGGGAATGGGGACAGGGGAATGGGGACAGGGGAATGGGGACAGGGGAATGGGGAATGGGGAATGGGGAATGGGGAATGGGGAATGGGGACAGGGGAATGGGGACAGGGGAATGGGGACAGGGGACTGGGGAATGGGGAATGGGGAATGGGGAATGGGGAATGGGGACAAGGGACAGGGGACAGGGGACAGGGGACAGGGGAATGGGGACAGGGGAATGGGGACAGGGGAATGGGGAATGGGGACAGGGGACAGGGGACAGTGGACAGGGGACAGGGGACAGGGGACAGGGGAATGGGGACAGGGGAATGGGGACAGGGGAATGGGGACAGGGGAATGGGGACAGGCGAATGGGGAATGGGGAATGGGGAATGGGGACAGGGGACAGGGGACAGGGGAATGGGGAATGGGGAATGGGGACAGGGGACAGGGGACAGGGGACAGGGGACAGGGGAATGGGGAATGGGGAATGGGGACAGGGGAATGGGGACAGGGGACAGGGGAATGGGGAATGGGGACAGGGGAATGGGGACAGGGGAATGGGGACAGGGGAATGGGGACAGGGGAATGGGGAATGGGGAATGGGGAATGGGGACAGGGGAATGGGGACAGGGGAATGGGGACAGGGGAATGGGGACAGGGGACAGTGGAATGGGGAATGGGGACAGGGGAATGGGGAATGGGGAATGGGGAATGGGGAATGGGGAATGGGGACAGGGGACAGGGGAATGGGGAATGGGGAATGGGGAATGGGGACAGGGGACAGGGGACAGGGGACAGGGGACAGGGGAATGGGGAATGGGGACAGGGGAATGGGGACAGGGGAATGGGGACAGGGGAATGGGGAATGGGGAATGGGAACAGGGGAATGGGGAATGGGAAATGGGGACAGGGGAACGGGGACAGGGGAATCGGAAATGGGGAATGGGGAATGGGGACAGGGGAATGGGGACAGGGGAATGGGGAATGGGGACAGGGGAATGGGGACAGGGGAATGGGGACAGGGGAATGGGGACAGGGGAATGGGGACAGGGGACAGGGGAATGGCGACAGGGGAATGGGGACAGGGGAATGGGGAATGGGGAATGGGGAATGGGGACAGGGGAATGGTGATAGGGGAATGGGGACAGGGGAATGGGGAATGGGGAATGGGGAATGGGGAAGGGGGAATGGGGACAAGGGACAGGGGACAGGGGAATGGGGACAGGGAATGGGGACAGGGGACAGGGGACAGGGGACAGGGGACAGGGGAATGGGGAATGGGGAATGGGGAATGGGGAATGGGGACAGGGGACAGGGGACAGGGGAATGGGGAATGGGGAATGGGGAATGGGGAATGGGGAATGGGGAATGGGGAATGGGGAATGGGGAGAGGGGAAAGGGGAAAGGGGAAAGGGGAATGGGGAATGGGGAATGGGGAATGGGGAATGGGGACAGGGGACAGGGGAATGGGGAATGGGGACAGGGGAATGGGGACAGGGGAATGGGGAATGGGGAATGGGGAATGGGGAATGGGGACTGGGGACAGGGGAAATGGGGAATGGGGAAATGGGGAATGGGGACAGGGGAATGGGGACAGGGGAATGGGGACAGGGGAATGGGAACAGGGGACAGTGGAATGGGGAATGGGGACAGGGGAATGGGGACAGGGGAATGGGGACAGGGGAATGGGGAATGGGGAATGGGGAATGGGGACAGGGGACAGGGGAATGGGGAATGGGGAATGGGGAATGGGGACAGGGGACAGGGGAATGGGGACAGGGGAATGGGGACAGGGGAATGGGGACAGGGGAATGGGGAATGGGGACAGGGAAATGGGGACAGGGGAATGGGGACAGGGGAATGGGTAATGGGGAATGGGGAATGGGGACAGGGGAATGGGGACAGGGGAATGGGGACAGGGGAATGGGGAATGGGGAATGGGGAATGGGGACAGGGGACAGGGGACAGGGGACAGGGGACAGGGGACAGGGGACAGGGGAATGGGGAATGGGGAATGGGGAATGGGGACAGGGGACAGGGGACAGGGGACAGGGGAATGGGGAATGGGGAATGGGGAATGGGGAAAGGGGAAATGGGGAATGGGGACAGGGGAATGGGGAATGGGGAATGGGGACAGGGGAATGGGGACAGGGGAATGGGGACAGGGGAATGGGGAATGGGGACAGGGGAATGGGGACAGGGGAATGGGGACAGGGGAATGGGGAATGGGGAATGGGGAATGGGGGCAGGGGAATGGGAAATGGGGATAGGGGAATGGGGACAGGGGAATGGGGACAGGGGAATGGGGACAGGGGAATGGGGACAGGGGAATGGGGACAGGGGAATGGGGAATGGGGACAGGGGAATGAAGACAGGGGACAGGGGAATGGGGACTAGGGACAGGGGACTGGGGACTGGGGACAGGGGAATGGGGACTGGGGACAGGGGAATGGGGACTGGGGACTGGGGACTGGGGACAGGGGACTGGGGACAGGGGACAGGGGACAGGGGACTGGGGACAGGGGACCGGGGACTGGGGACCGGGGACTGGGGACCGGGGACTGGGGACCGGGGACAGGGGACTGGGGACAGGGGACAGATGACAGGGGACTGGGGACAGATGACAGGGGACTGGGGACAGATGACAGGGGACTGGGGACAGGGGACTGGGGACAGGGGACTGGGGACAGGGGGACAGGGGACTGGGGACAGGGGAATGGGGAATGGGGAATGGGGACAGGGGAATGGGGAATGGGGACAGGGGAATGGGGACTGGGGAATGGGGACAGGGGAATGGGGACAGGGGGATGGGGACAGGGGGATGGGGACAGGGGAAATGGGGAATGGGGAATGGGGACAGGGGAATGGGGACAGGGGAATGGGGACAGGGGAATGGGGAATGGGGACAGGGGAATGGGGACAGGGGAATGGGGACAGGGGAATGGGGAATGGGGACAGGGGAATGGGGACAGGGGAATGGGGACAGGGGAATGGGGACAGGGGACAGTGGAATGGGGACAGGGGAATGGGGACAGGGGAATGGGGAATGGGGACAGGGGAATGGGGACAGGGGACAGTGGAATGGGGACAGGGGAATGGGGACAGGGGAATGGGGACAGGGGACTGGGGAATGGGGAATGGGGACAGGGGAATGGGGACAGGGGAATGGGGACAGGGGAATGGGGGAATGGGGAATGGGGGACAGGGGAATGGGGACAGGGGAATGGGGACAGGGGAATGGGGAATGGGGAATGGGGAATGGGGACAGGGGAATGGGGACAGGGGACTGGGGAATGGGGAATGGGGAATGGGGACAGGGGAATGGGGAATGGGGAATGGGGAATGGGGAATGGGGAATGGGGACAGGGGAATGGGGAATGGGGACAGGGGAATGGGGACAGGGGAATGGGGAATGGGGAATGGGGAATGGGGAATGGGGACAGGGGAATGGGGACAGGGGAATGGGGACAGGGGACAGGGGAATGGGGACAGGGGAATGGGGACAGGGGAATGGGGACAGGGGAATGAGGAATGGGGAGAGGGGAATGGGGACAGGGGACAGGGGACAGGGGAAAGGGGACAGGGGACAGGGGACAGGGGACAGAGGAATGGGGACAGGGGACAGGGGATAGGGGACAGGGGACAGGGGAATGGGGAATGGGGAATGGGGAATGGGGAATGGGAACAGGGGAATGGGGACAGGGGAATGGGGACAGGGGACAGGGGACAGGGGACAGGGGACAGGGGAATGGGGAATGGGGAATGGGGAATGGGGAATGGGGAATGGGGACAGGGGAATTGGGTCAGGGGAATGGGGAATGGGGAATGGGGACTGGGGAATGGGGAATGGGGAATGGGGAATGGGGACAGGGGAATGGGGAATGGGGACAGGGGAATGGGGAATGGGGAATGGGGAATGGGGACAGGGGAATGGGGACAGGGGAATGGGGAATGGGGAATGGGGACAGGGGAATGGGGACAGGGGAATGGGGACAGGGGATTGGGGAATGGGGAATGGGGAATGGGGAATGGGGACTGGGGAATGGGGAATGGGGAATGGGGAATGGGGAATGGGGAATGGGGACAGGGGAATGGGGAATGGGGAATGGGGACTGTGGACTGGGGACTGGGGAATGGGGAATGGGGAATGGGGAATGGGGACAGGGGAATGGGGACAGGGGAATGGGGACAGGGGAATGGGGACAGGGGAATGGGGAATGGGGACAGGGGAATGGGGACAGGGGACAGGGGACAGGGGACAGGGGAATGGGGACAGGGGAATGGGGACAGGGGAATGGGGAATGGGGACAGGGGAATGGGGACAGGGGAATGGGGACAGGGGAATGGGGACAGGGGAATGGGGAATGGGGACAGGGGAATGGGGAATGGGGAATGGGGAATGGGGAATGGGGAATGGGGACAGGGGAATGGGGAATGGGGTATGGGGAATGGGGACAGGGGAATGGGGAATGGGGACAGGGGAATGGGGAATGGGGAATGGGGACAGGGGAATGGGGACAGGGGAATGGGGAATGGGGAATGGGGAATGGGGACTGGGGAATGGGGAATGGGGAATGGGGAATGGGGACAGGGGAATGGGGACAGGGGAATGGGGACAGGGGAATGGGGACAGGGGAATGGGGGAATGGGGAATGGGGAATGGGGACAGGGGAATGGGGACTGTGGACTGGGGACTGTGGACTGGGGACTGGGGAATGGGGAATGGGGAATGGGGAATGGGGAATGGGGACAGGGGAATGGGGACAGGGGAATGGGGACAGGGGAATGGGGAATGGGGACAGGGGAATGGGGACAGGGGAATGGGGACAGGGGACAGGGGACAGGGGACAGGGGAATGGGGACAGGGGAATGGGGAATGGGGACAGGGGAATGGGGACAGGGGAATGGGGAATGGGGACAGGGGAATGGGGAATGGGGAATGGGGACAGGGGAATGGGGACAGGGGAATGGGGAATGGGGAATGGGGAATGGGGACTGGGGAATGGGGAATGGGGAATGGGGAATGGGGACAGGGGAATGGGGACAGGGGAATGGGGACAGGGGAATGGGGACAGGGGAATGGGGAATGGGGAATGGGGAATGGGGACAGGGGAATGGGGACTGTGGACTGGGGACTGTGGACTGGGGACTGGGGAATGGGGAATGGGGAATGGGGAATGGGGAATGGGGACAGGGGAATGGGGACAGGGGAATGGGGACAGGGGAATGGGGAATGGGGACAGGGGAATGGGGGACAGGGGAATGGGGACAGGGGACAGGGGACAGGGGACAGGGGAATGGGGACAGGGGAATGGGGAATGGGGACAGGGGAATGGGGACAGGGGAATGGGGACAGGGGAATGGGGACAGGGGAATGGGGACAGGGGACAGGGGAATGGGGACAGGGGAATGGGGAATGGGGAATGGGGAATGGGGACAGGGGAATGGGGAATGGGGTATGGGGAATGGGGACAGGGGAATGGGGACAGGGGAATGGGGACAGGGGAATGGGGACAGGGGAATGGGGACAGGGGAATGGGGACAGGGAATGGGGACAGGGGAATGGGGACAGGGGACAGGGGAGAGGGGACAGCGGACAGGGGACAGGGGACAGGGAATGGGGAATGGGAACTGGGGAATGGGAACAGGGGAATGGGGACAGGGGAATGGGGACAGGGGACAGGGGACAGGGGACAGGGGACAGGGGAATGGGGAATGGGGAATGGGGACAGGGGAATGGGGACAGGGGAATGGGGACAGGGGAATGGGGACAGGGGAATGGGGAATGGGGAATGGGGACAGGGGAATTGGGTCAGGGGAATGGGGAATGGGGAATGGGGACTGGGGAATGGGAACTGGGGAATGGGGACTGGGAATGGGGAATGGGGAATGGGGAATGGGGACAGGGGAATGGGGAATGGGGAATGGGGACAGGGGAATGGGGACAGGGGAATGGGGAATGGGGAATGGGGAATGGGGAATGGGGAATGGGGACTGTGGACTGGGGACTGGGGAATGGGGAATGGGGAATGGGGAATGGGGAATGGGGACAGGGGAATGGGGACAGGGGAATGGGGAATGGGGAATGGGGACAGGGGAATGGGGAATGGGGAATGGGGAATGGGGACTGTGGACTGGGGACTGGGGACTGGGGAATGGGGAATGGGGAATGGGGACAGGGGAATGGGGACAGGGGAATGGGGAATGGGGACAGGGAATGGGGACAGGGGAATGGGGACAGGGGAATGGGGAATGGGGACAGGGGAATGGGGACAGGGGACAGGGGACAGGGGACAGGGGAATGGGGACAGGGGAATGGGGAATGGGGACAGGGGAATGGGGACAGGGGAATGGGGACAGGGGAATGGGGACAGGGGAAAGGGGACAGGGGACAGGGGAATGGGGACAGGGGAATGGGGAATGGGGAATGGGGAATGGGGAATGGGGAATGGGGAATGGGGTATGGGGTATGGGGTATGGGGTATGGGGAATGGGGAATGGGGACAGGGGAATGGGGAATGGGGACAGGGGAATGGGGAATGGGGAATGGGGACAGGGGAATGGGGACAGGGGAATGGGGACAGGGGAATGGGGACAGGGGAATTGGGAATGGGGAATGGGGACAGGGGAATGGGGACAGGGGACAGGGGACAGGGGGACAGGGGACAGGGGAATGGGGAATGGGGACATGGGAATGGGGACATGGGAATGGGGAATGGGGACAGGGGAATGGGGACAGGGGAATGGGGACAGGGGAATGGGGACAGGGGAATGAGGAATGGGGACAGGGGAATGGGGACAGGGGAATGGGGACAGGGGACAGGGGGACAGGGGACAGGGGAATGGGGACAGGGGAATGGGGACAGGGGAATGGGGACAGGGGAATGGGGACAGGGGAATGGGGAATGGGGACAGGGGGAATGGGGGACAGGGGAATGGGGACAGGGGAATGGGGACAGGGGAATGGGGAATGGGGAATGGGGAATGGGGACAGGGGAATGGGGAATGGGGAATGGGGAATGGGGACAGGGGAATGGGGAATGGGGACAGGGGAATGGGGACAGGGGAATGGGGAATGGGGACAGGGGAATGGGGAATGGGGAATGGGGAATGGGGACAGGGGAATGGGGACAGGGGAATGGGGACAGGGGAATGGGGACAGGGGAATGGGGAATGGGGAATTGGGAATGGGGAATGGGGAATGGGGAATGGGACAGGGGAATGGGGACAGGGGACAGGGGACAGGGGACAGGGGAATGGGGAATGGGGAATGGGGACAGGGGAATGGGGACAGGGGAATGGGGACAGGGGAATGGGGACAGGGGAATGAGGAATGGGGACAGGGGAATGGGGACAGGGGAATGGGGACAGGGGACAGGGGAATGGGGACAGGGGAATGGGGACAGGGGAATGGGGACAGGGGAATGGGGAATGGGGTCAGGGGAATGGGGAATGGGGACAGGGGAATGGGGACAGGGGAATGGGGACAGGGGAATGGGGACAGGGGAATGGGGACAGGGGACAGGGGAATGGGGACTGGGGAATGGGGACAGGGGAATGGGGACAGGGGAATGGGGACAGGGGAATGGGGACAGGGGACAGGGGAATGGGGACAGGGGAATGGGGACAGGGGAATGGGGACAGGGGAATGGGGAATGGGGAATGGGGAATGGGGAATGGGGACAGTGGAATGGGGAATGGGGTATGGGGACAGGGGAATGGGGACAGGGGAATGGGGACAGGGGAATGAGGAATGGGGAGAGAGGAATGGGGACAGGGGACAGGGGACAGGGGAAAGGGGGACAGGGGACAGGGGACAGGGGACAGAGGAATGGGGACAGGGGACAGGGGATAGGGGACAGGGGACAGGGGAATGGGGAATGGGGAATGGGGAATGGGGAATGGGAACAGGGGAATGGGGACAGGGGAATGGGGACAGGGGACAGGGGACAGGGGACAGGGGACAGGGGACAGGGGACAGGGGAATGGGGAATGGGGAATGGGGAATGGGGAATGGGGAATGGGGAATGGGGACAGGGGAATTGGGTCAGGGGAATGGGGAATGGGGAATGGGGAATGGGGACAGGGGAATGGGGAATGGGGAATGGGGACAGGGGAATGGGGACAGGGGAATGGGGAATGGGGAATGGGGACAGGGGAATGGGGACAGGGGAATGGGGACAGGGGATTGGGGAATGGGGAATGGGGAATGGGGAATGGGGACTGGGGACTGGGGAATGGGGAATGGGGAATGGGGAATGGGGAATGGGGAATGGGGACAGGGGAATGGGGAATGGGGAATGGGGAATGGGGACAGGGGAATGGGGAATGGGGAATGGGGACTGTGGACTGGGGACTGGGGAATGGGGAATGGGGAATGGGGACAGGAGAATGGGGACAGGGGAATGGGGACAGGGGAATGGGGACAGGGGAATGGGGAATGGGGACAGGGGAATGGGGACAGGGGACAGGGGACAGGGGACAGGGGAATGGGGACAGGGGAATGGGGACAGGGGACAGGGGAATGGGGACAGGGGAATGGGGAATGGGGAATGGGGAATGGGGAATGGGGAATGGGGAATGGGGACAGGGGAATGGGGAATGGGGTATGGGGAATGGGGACAGGGGAATGGGGAATGGGGACAGGGGAATGGGGAATGGGGACAGGGGAATGGGGACAGGGGAATGGGGAATGGGGAATGGGGAATGGGGACTGGGGAATGGGGAATGGGGACAGGGGAATGGGGACAGGGGAATGGGGACAGGGGAATGGGGACAGGGGAATGGGGACAGGGGAATGGGGAATGGGGAATGGGGAATGGGGACAGGGGAATGGGGACTGTGGACTGGGGACTGTGGACTGGGGACTGGGGAATGGGGAATGGGGAATGGGGAATGGGGAATGGGGACAGGGGAATGGGGACAGGGGAATGGGGACAGGGGAATGGGGACAGGGGAATGGGGAATGGGGACAGAGGAATGGGGACAGGGGACAGGGGACAGGGGACAGGGGAATGGGGACAGGGGAATGGGGAATGGGGACAGGGGAATGGGGACAGGGGAATGGGGACAGGGGAATGGGGACAGGGGACAGGGGAATGGGGACAGGGGAATGGGGAATGGGGAATGGGGAATGGGGACAGGGGAATGGGGAATGGGGTATGGGGAATGGGGACAGGGGAATGGGGAATGGGGAATGGGGAATGGGGAATGGGGACAGGGGAATGGGGACAGGGGAATGGGGACAGGGGAATGGGGACAGGGGAATGGGGAATGGGGAATGGGGAATGGGGAATGGGGAATGGGGAATGGGGACAGGGGAATGGGGACAGGGGAATGGGGACAGGGGACAGGGGACAGGGGACAGCGGACAGGGGACAGGGGACAGGGGAATGGGGAATGGGAACTGGGGAATGGGAACAGGGGAATGGGGACAGGGGAATGGGGACAGGGGACAGGGGACAGGGGACAGGGGACAGGGGAATGGGGAATGGGGAATGGGGACAGGGGAATGGGGACAGGGGAATGGGGACAGGGGAATGGGGACAGGGGAATGGGGACAGGGGAATGGGGAATGGGGAATGGGGACAGGGGAATTGGGTCAGGGGAATGGGGAATGGGGAATGGGGACTGGGGAATGGGAACTGGGGAATGGGGACTGGGGAATGGGGAATGGGGAATGGGGAATGGGGACAGGGGAATGGGGAATGGGGAATGGGGACAGGGGAATGGGGACAGGGGAATGGGGAATGGGGAATGGGGAATGGGGAATGGGGACTGTGGACTGGGGACTGGGGAATGGGGAATGGGGAATGGGGAATGGGGAATGGGGACAGGGGAATGGGGACAGGGGAATGGGGAATGGGGAATGGGGACAGGGGAATGGGGAATGGGGAATGGGGAATGGGGACTGTGGACTGGGGACTGGGGACTGGGGAATGGGGAATGGGGACAGGGGAATGGGGACAGGGGACAGGGGAATGGGGACAGGGGAATGGGGACAGGGGAATGGGGACAGGGGAATGGGGAATGGGGACAGGGGAATGGGGACAGGGGACAGGGGACAGGGGACAGGGGAATGGGGACAGGGGAATGGGGACAGGGGAATGGGGACAGGGGAATGGGGACAGGGGAAAGGGGACAGGGGACAGGGGAATGGGGACAGGGGAATGGGGAATGGGGAATGGGGAATGGGGAATGGGGAATGGGGAATGGGGTATGGGGTATGGGGTATGGGGAATGGGGAATGGGGACAGGGGAATGGGGAATGGGGACAGGGGAATGGGGAATGGGGAATGGGGACAGGGGAATGGGGACAGGGGAATGGGGACAGGGGAATGGGGACAGGGGAATTGGGAATGGGGAATGGGGACAGGGGAATGGGGACAGGGGACAGGGGACAGGGGACAGGGGACAGGGGAATGGGGAATGGGGAATGGGGACATGGGAATGGGGACATGGGAATGGGGAATGGGGACAGGGGAATGGGGACAGGGGAATGGGGACAGGGGAATGGGGACAGGGGAATGAGGAATGGGGACAGGGGAATGGGGACAGGGGAATGGGGACAGGGGAATGGGGACAGGGGACAGGGGACAGGGGACAGGGGAATGGGGACAGGGGAATGGGGACAGGGGAATGGGGAATGGGGACAGGGGAATGGGGACAGGGGAATGGGGACAGGGGAATGGGGACAGGGGAATGGGGAATGGGGAATGGGGAATGGGGACAGGGGAATGGGGAATGGGGAATGGGGAATGGGGACAGGGGAATGGGGAATGGGGACAGGGGAATGGGGACAGGGGAATGGGGACAGGGGAATGGGGAATGGGGACAGGGGAATGGGGAATGGGGAATGGGGAATGGGGACAGGGGAATGGGGACAGGGGAATGGGGACAGGGGAATGGGGACAGGGGAATGGGGAATGGGGAATTGGGAATGGGGAATGGGGACAGGGGAATGGGGACAGGGGACAGGGGACAGGGGACAGGGGAATGGGGAATGGGGAATGGGGAATGGGGAATGGGGACAGGGGAATGGGGACAGGGGAATGGGGACAGGGGAATGGGGACAGGGGAATGAGGAATGGGGACAGGGGAATGGGGACAGGGGAATGGGGACAGGGGACAGGGGAATGGGGACAGGGGAATGGGGACAGGGGAATGGGGACAGGGGAATGGGGAATGGGGTCAGGGGAATGGGGAATGGGGACAGGGGAATGGGGACAGGGGAATGGGGACAGGGGAATGGGGACAGGGGACAGGGGAATGGGGACTGGGGAATGGGGACAGGGGAATGGGGACAGGGGAATGGGGACAGGGGAATGGGGACAGGGGAATGGGGAATGGGGACAGGGGAATGGGGACAGGGGAATGGGGAATGGGGAATGGGGAATGGGGAATGGGGAATGGGGAATGGGGAATGGGGACAGTGGAATGGGGAATGGGGTATGGGGACAGGGGAATGGGGAATGGGGAATGGGGAATGGGGACAGGGGAATGGGGACAGGGGAATGGGGACAGGGGAATGGGGAATGGGGACAGGGGAATGGGGAATGTGGACAGGGGAATGGGGAATGGGGAATGGGGACAGGGGAATGGGGACAGGGGAATGGGGAATGGGGACAGGGGAATGGGGACATGGGAATGGGGACAGGGGAATGGGGACAGGGGAATGGGGACAGGGGACAGGGGAATGGGGACAGGGGAATGGGGAATGGGGACTGGGGACAGGGGAATGGGGAATGGGGAATGGGGAATGGGGAATGGGGAATGGGGAATGGGGACAGGGGAATGGGAACAGGGGAATGGGGAATGGGGAATGGGGAATGGGGAATGGGGAATGGGGACAGGGGAATGAGGAATGGGGACAGGGGAATGGGGACAGGGGAATGGGGACAGGGGAATGGGGAATTGGGACAGGGGAATGGGGACAGGGGAATGGGGAATGGGGACAGGGGAATGGGGACAGGGGAATGGGGACAGGGGAATGGGGACAGGGGAATGGAGAATGGGGAATGGGGACAGGGGAATGGGGACAGGGGAATGGGGACAGGGGAATGGGGAATGGGGACAGGGGAATGGGGACAGGGGAATGGGGACAGGGGAATGGGGAATGGGGAATGGGGAATGGGGAATGGGGACAGGGGAATGGGGAATGGGGACAGGGGAATGGGGAATGGGGACAGGGGAATGGGGACAGGGGAATGGGGACAGGGGAATGGGGACAGGGGAATGGGGACAGGGGACAGGGGACAGGGGAATGGGGACAGGGGAATGGGGAATGGGGAATGGGGAATGGGGAATGGGGACAGGGGAATGGGGACAGGGGAATGGGGAATGGGGAATGGGGACAGGGGAATGGGGACAGGGGACAGGGGAATGGGGACAGGGGAATGGGGAATGGGGAATGGGGAATGGGGACAGGGGAATGGGGAATGGGGACAGGGGAATGGGGACAGGGGAATGGGGAATGGGGACAGGGGAATGGGGAATGGGGAATGGGGAATGGGGAATGGGGAATGGGGACAGGGGAATGGGGACAGGGGAATGGGGACAGGGGAATGGGGAATGGGGAATTGGGAATGGGGAATGGGGAATGGGGAATGGGGACAGGGGAATGGGGACAGGGGACAGGGGACAGGGGACAGGGGAATGGGGAATGGGGAATGGGGACAGGGGAATGGGGACAGGGGAATGGGGAATGGGGAATGGGGAATGGGGACAGGGGAATGGGGACACGGGAATGGGGACAGGGGAATGGGGAATGGGGAATGGGGAATGGGGAATGGGGAATGGGGAATGGGGACAGTGGAATGGGGAATGGGGTATGGGGACAGGGGAATGGGGAATGGGGAATGGGGAATGGGGACAGGGGAATGGGGACAGGGGAATGGGGACAGGGGAATGGGGAATGGGGACAGGGGAATGGGGAATGTGGACAGGGGAATGGGGAATGGGGAATGGGGACAGGGGAATGGGGACAGGGGAATGGGGAATGGGGACAGGGGAATGGGGACATGGGAATGGGGACAGGGGAATGGGGACAGGGGAATGGGGACAGGGGACAGGGGAATGGGGACAGGGGAATGGGGAATGGGGACTGGGGACAGGGGAATGGGGAATGGGGAATGGGGAATGGGGAATGGGGAATGGGGACAGGGGAATGGGGAATGGGGAATGGGGAATGGGGAATGGGGAATGGGGACAGGGGAATGAGGAATGGGGACAGGGGAATGGGGACAGGGGAATGGGGACAGGGGAATGGGGACAGGGGAATGGGGAATTGGGACAGGGGAATGGGGACAGGGGAATGGGGAATGGGGACAGGGGAATGGGGACAGGGGAATGGGGACAGGGGAATGGAGAATGGGGAATGGGGACAGGGGAATGGGGACAGGGGAATGGGGACAGGGGAATGGGGAATGGGGACAGGGGAATGGGGACAGGGGAATGGGGACAGGGGAATGGGGAATGGGGAATGGGGAATGGGGAATGGGGACAGGGGAATGGGGAATGGGGACAGGGGAATGGGGAATGGGGACAGGGAATGGGGACAGGGGAATGGGGACAGGGGAATGGGGACAGGGGAATGGGGACTGGGGACAGGGGACAGGGGACAGGGGACAGGGGAATGGGGACAGGGGAATGGGGAATGGGGAATGGGGAATGGGGAATGGGGACAGGGGAATGGGGACAGGGGAATGGGGAATGGGGAATGGGGACAGGGGAATGGGGACAGGGGACAGGGGAATGGGGACAGGGGAATGGGGAATGGGGAATGGGGAATGGGGACAGGGGAATGGGGAATGGGGACAGGGGAATGGGGACAGGGGAATGGGGAATGGGGACAGGGGAATGGGGAATGGGGACAGGGGAATGGGGAATGGGGAATGGGGACAGGGGAATGGGGACAGGGGAATGGGGACAGGGGAATGGGGAATGGGGAATTGGGAATGGGGAATGGGGAATGGGGAATGGGGACAGGGGAATGGGGACAGGGGACAGGGGACAGGGGACAGGGGAATGGGGAATGGGGAATGGGGAATGGGGACAGGGGAATGGGGACAGGGGAATGGGGACAGGGGAATGGGGAATGGGGACAGGGGAATGGGGACAGGGGAATGAGGAATGGGGACAGGGGAATGGGGACAGGGGAATGGGGACAGGGGAATGGGGACAGGGGAATGGGGACAGGGGACAGGGGAATGGGGACAGGGGAATGGGGACAGGGGAATGGGGACAGGGGAATGGGGACAGGGGAATGGGGAATGGGGTCAGGGGAATGGGGAATGGGGACAGGGGAATGGGGAATGGGGACAGGGGAATGGGGACAGGGGAATGGGGACAGGGGAATGGGGACAGGGGAATGGGGAATGGGGACAGGGGAATGGGGACAGGGGAATGGGGACAGGGGAATGGGGACAGGGGAATGGGGACAGGGGAATGGGGAGAGGGGAATGGGGAGAGGGGACAGGGGAATGGGGACAGGGGAATGGGGACAGGGGAATGGGGACAGGGGAATGGGGACAGGGGAATGGGGAATGGGGAATGGGGAATGGGGACAGTGGAATGGGGAATGGGGTATGGGGACAGGGGAATGGGGAATGGGGACAGGGGAATGGGGACAGGGGAATGGGGACAGGGGAATGGGGACAGGGGAATGGGGAATGGGGACAGGGGAATGGGGAATGTGGACAGGGGAATGGGGAATGGGGAATGGGGACAGGGGAATGGGGACAGGGGAATGGGGACAGGGGAATGGGGAATGGGGACAGGGGAATGGGGACAGGGGAATGGGGACAGGGGGAATGGGGACAGGGGACAGGGGACAGGGGACAGGGGAATGGGGACAGGGGAATGGGGACAGGGGAATGGGGAATGGGGAATGGGGAATGGGGAATTGGGAATGGGGAATGGGGAATGGGGAATGGGGACAGGGGAATGGGGACAGGGGAATGGGGAATGGGGAATGGGGAATGGGGACAGGGGAATGAGGAATGGGGACAGGGGAATGGGGACAGGGGAATTGGGACAGGGGAATGGGGACAGGGGAATGGGGACAGGGGAATGGGGAATGGGGACAGGGGAATGGGGAATGGGGACAGGGGAATGGGGACAGGGGAATGGGGACAGGGGAATGGGGACAGGGGACAGGGGACAGGGGAATGGGGAATGGGGAATGGGGACAGGGGAATGGGGAATGGGGAATGGGGACAGGGGAATGGGGAATGGGGACAGGGGAATGGGGACAGGGGAATGGGGAATGGGGAATGGGGACAGGGGAATGGGGAATGGGGACAGGGGAATGGGGACAGGGGAATGGGGACAGGGGAATGGGGAATGGGGACAGGGGAATGGGGACAGGGGAATGGGGACAGGGGACAGGGGACAGGGGAATGGGGACAGGGGAATGGGGACAGGGGAATCGGGACAGGGGAATGGGGACAGGGGACAGGGGACAGGGGAATGGGGACAGGGGAATGGGGACAGGGGAATGGGGACAGGGGAATGGGGACAGGGGACAGGGACAGGGGAATGGTGACAGGGGAATGGGGACAGGGGAATGGGGACAGGGGAATGGGGAATGGGGAATGGGGAATGGGGAATGAGGAATGAGGAATGAGGACAGGGGAATGGGGACAGGGGAATGGGGACAGGGGAATGGGGACAGGGGAATGGGGACAGGGGAATGGGGACAGGGGAATGGGGACAGGGGACAGGGGACAGGGGACAAGGGAATGGGGACAGGGGAATGGGGAATGGGGAATGGGGAATGGGGAATGGGGAATGGGGACAGGGGAATGGGGAATGGGGATTGGGGAATGGGGAATGGGGAATGGGGAATGGGGACACTGCAATGGGGGGTGGGTAGGGGAGAGGGTAGGGGAGAGGGTAGGGGAGAGGGTAGGGGGGTGGGTAGGGGAGAGGGTCGGGGAGAGGGTAGGGGAGAGGGTAGGGGGGTGGGTAGGGGGGTGGGTAGGGGGGTGGGTAGGGGGGTGGGTAGGGGAGAGGGTAGGGGGGTGGGTAGGGGGGTGGGTAGGGGAGAGGGTAGGGGAGAGGGTAGGGGGGTGGGTAGGGGAGAGGGTAGGGGAGAGGGTCGGGGAGAGGGTAGGGGGGTGGGTAAGGGAGAGGGTAGGGGGGTGTGTAGGGGAGAGGGTAGGGGAGAGGGTAGGGGGGTGGGTAGGGGGGTGGGTAGGGGGGTGGGTAGGGGAGAGGGTAGGGGAGAGAGTAGGGGGGTGGGTAGGGGGGTGGGTAGGGGGGTGGGTAAGGGGGGGGGGGTGGGTAGGGGAGAGGGTCGGGGAGAGGGTCGGGGAGAGGGTAGGGGGGTGGGTAAGGGAGAGGGTAGGGGGGTGTGTAGGGGAGAGGGTAGGGGGGTGGGTAGGGGGGTGGGTAGGGGAGAGGGTAGGGGGGTGGGTAGGGGGGTGGGTAGGGGAGAGGGTAGGGGGGTGGGTAGGGGAGAGGGTAGGGGGGTGGGTAGGGGGGTGGGTAGGGGAGAGGGTAGGGGGGTGGGTAGGGGAGAGGGTAGGGGAGAGGGTAGGGGGGTGGGTAGGGGAGAGGGTAGGGGGGTGTGTAGGGGAGAGGGTAGGGGAGAGGGTAGGGGAGAGGGTAGGGGGGTGGGTAGGGGAGAGGGTAGGGGAGAGGGTAGGGGAGAGGGTAGGGGGGTGGGTAGGGGGGTGGGTAAGGGAGAGGGTAGGGGAGAGGGTAGGGGAGAGGGTAGGGGGGTGGGTAGGGGGGTGGGTAGGGGGGTGGGTAAGGGAGAGGGTAGGGGCGAGGGTAGGGGAGAGGGTAGGGGGTGGGTAGGGGGGTGGGTAGGGAGAGGGTAGGGGAGAGGGTAGGGGGGTGGGTAGGGGGGTGGGCGGGGAGAGGGTAGGGGAGAGGGTAGGGGGGAGGGTAGGGGAGAGGGTAGGGGAGAGGGTAGGGAGAGGGTAGGGGAGAGGGTAGGGGAGAGGGTAGGGGGGTGGGTAGGGGGTGGGTAGGGGAGAGGGTAGGGGAGAGGATAGGGGAGAGGGTAGGGGAGAGGGTAGGGGGGAGGGTAGGGGAGAGGGTAGGGGAGAGGGGTAGGGGGGTGGGTAGGGGGGTGGGTAGGGGAGAGGGTAGGGGGAGAGGGTAGGGGAGAGGGTAGGGGGTGGGTAGGGGGGAGGGTAGGGGAGAGGGTAGGGGGTGGGTAGGGGGAGGGTAGGGGGAGGGTAGGGGGGTGGGTAGGGGAGAGGGTAGGGGGGGGGGTGGGTAGGGGAGAGGGTAGGGGAGAGGGTAGGGGGGTGGGTAGGGGAGAGGGTAGGGGAGAGGGTAGGGGGGTGGGTAGGGGAGTGGGTTGGGGTGAGGGTAGGGGGGTGGGTAGGGGAGAGGGTAGGGGAGAGGGTAGGGGAGAGGGTAGGGGAGAGGGTAGGGGGGTGGGTAGGGGAGGGGTAGGGGGGTGTGTAGGGGGGTGGGTAAGGGAGGGGTAGGGGGAGAGGGTAGGGGGGGGGGGGGTGGGTGGGGGGGGTGGGGTGGGGGGTGGGGTGGGTGGGGAGGGGTAGGGGTGTGGGAGGGGGGGGAGGGTAGGGGAGAGGGGTAGGGGGAGGGGTAGGGTGGAGGGTAGGGGGTGGGTAGGGGAGTGGGTAGGGGGTGTGTAGGGGGGTGGGTAGGGAGAGGGTAGGGGGGTGTGTAGGGGGGTGGGTAAGGGAGGGGTAGGGGGGTGTGTAGGGGGGTGGGTAAGGGAGAGGGTAGGGGGGTGTGTTGGGGGGTGGGTAGGGGAGAGGGTAGGGGGGTGTGGGGTAGGGGAGAGGGTAGGGGAGAGGGTAGGGGGGTGGGTAGGGGGGTGGGTAGGGGGGTGGGTAGGGGAGAGGGTAGGGGAGAGGGTAGGGGGGTGGGTAGGGGGGTGGGTAGGGGAGAGGGTAGGGGAGAGGGTAGGGGGGTGGGTAGGGGAGAGGGTAGGGGAGAGGGTAGGGGAGAGGGTAGGGGGGTGGGTAGGGGAGAGGGTAGGGGAGAGGGTAGGGGAGAGGGTAGGGGAGAGGGTAGGGGGGAGGGTAGGGGGGTGGGTAGGGGGGAGGGGTAGGGGAGAGGGTAGGGGAGAGGGTAGGGGGGTGGGTAGGGGAGAGGGTAGGGGAGAGGGTAGGGGAGAGGGTAGGGGCGTGGGTAGGGGAGAGGGTAGGGGAGAGGGTAGGGGGGTGGGTAGGGGGGGTGGGTAGGGGAGAGGGTAGGGGGGAGGGTAGGGGAGAGGGTAGGGGAGAGGGTAGGGGAGAGGGTAGGGGCGTGGGTAGGGGAGAGGGTAGGGGAGAGGGTAGGGGAGAGGGTAGGGGGGTGGGTAGGGGAGAGGGTAGGGGGGTGGGTAGGGGAGAGGGTAGGGGAGAGGGTAGGGGGGTGGGTAGGGGGGTGGGTAGGGGAGAGGGTAGGGGGGTGGGTAGGGGAGAGGGTAGGGGAGAGGGTAGGGGGGTGGGTAGGGGGGTGGGTGGGGTGGGGTGGGGGTGGGGTGAGGGTAGGGGGGTGGGTAGGGGTGAGGGTAGGGGGGTGGGTTGGGGAGGGGGTGGGGGAGAGGGTAGGGGGGGTGGGTAGGGGAGAGGGTAGGGGAGAGGGTAGGGGGGTGGGTAGGGGGGTGGGTAGGGGAGAGGGTAGGGGGGTGGGTAGGGGAGAGGGTAGGGGGGTGGGGTAGGGGAGAGGGTGGGGGAGAGGGTAGGGGGGTGGGTAGGGGAGAGGGTAGGGGGGTGGGTAGGGGGGTGGGTAGGGGGGTGGGTAGGGGGGTGGGTAGGGGAGAGGGTAGGGGAGAGGGTAGGGGAGAGGGTAGGGGAGAGGGTGGGGGAGGGGTAGGGGGGTGGGTCGGGGAGAGGGTAGGGGGGTGGGTAGGGGGGGTGGGTAGGGGAGAGGGTAGGGGGGTGGGTAGGGGAGAGGGTAGGGGGGTGGGTAGGGGAGAGGGTAGGGGAGAGGGTGGGGGAGAGGGTAGGGGGGTGGGTAGGGGAGAGGGTTGGGGGGGGGGTGGGGTGGGGAGGGGTAGGGGGGTGGGGTGGGGGGGGAGAGGGTAGGGGGGTGGGTAGGGGAGGGGTAGGGGAGAGGGTGGGGGAGAGGGTAGGGGGGTGGGTAGGGGAGAGGGTAGGGGGTGGGTAGGGGGGGGTGGGGTGAGGTGGGGTGGGTAGGGGAGAGGGTAGGGGGAGTGGGTAGGGGAGAGGGTAGGGGAGAGGGTGGGGAGAGGGTAGGGGGGTGGGTAGGGGGGTGGGGGTAGGGGAGAGGGTAGGGGAGAGGGTAGGGGGGTGGGTGGGGAGGGTAGGGGGTAGGGGGTTGGGGGGTGGGTAGGGAGAGGGTAGGGGGGGGTGGGTAGGGGGAGAGGGTAGGGGGGTGGGTAGGGGAGAGGGTGGGGAGAGGGTAGGGGGAGAGGGTAGGGGGGGTGGGAGGGTGGGGAGAGGGTAGGGGGGTGGGTCGGGGAGAGGGTAGGGGGGTGGGTAGGGGGGTGGGTAGGGGAGGGGTAGGGGGGGTGGGGAGGGTGGGTCGGGAGAGGGTGGGGGAGGGTAGGGGGGGGTAGGGGAGAGGGTAGGGGGGTGGGTAGGGGAGAGGGTAGGGGGTGGGTAGGGGGTGGGTAGGGGGTGGGTAGGGGAGAGGGTAGGGGGGTGGGTAGGGGAGAGGGTAGGGGGGTGGGTAGGGGAGAGGGTAGGGGGGTGGGTAGGGGGGTGGGTGGGAGAGGGTAGGGGGAGGGTAGGGAGAGGGTAGGGGGGGTGGGTAGGGGAGAGGGTAGGGGAGAGGGTAGGGGGGTGGGTAGGGGGGTGGGTAGGGGAGGGTAGGGGGGTGGGTAGGGGGGTGGGTGGGGAGTGGGTGGGGGAGAGGGTAGGGGAGAGGGTAGGGGAGGGGTAGGGGGGTGGGTAGGGGAGAGGGTGGGGGAGAGGGTAGGGGAGAGGGTCGGGGGGTGGGTAGGGGAGAGGGTAGGGGAGGAGGGTAGGGGAGAGGGTCGGGGGTGGGTAGGGGAGACGGTAGGGGAGAGGGTAGGGGGGTGGGTCGGGGAGAGGGTAGGGGGGTGGGTAGGGGGGTGGGTAGGGAGAGGGTAGGGGGGTGGGTAGGGGAGAGGGTAGGGGAGAGGGTAGGGGGGTGGGTAGGGGAGAGGGTAGGGGAGAGGGTAGGGGAGAGGGTCGGGGAGAGGGTCGGGGAGAGGGTCGGGGAGAGGGTAGGGGGGTGGGTAGGGGAGAGGGTAGGGGAGAGGGTAGGGGGGTGGGTAGGGGAGAGGGTAGGGGGGTGGGTAGGGGGGTGGGTAGGGGGGTGGGTCGGGGAGAGGGTCGGGGGGTGGGTAGGGGAGAGGGTAGGGGAGAGGGTAGGGGAGAGGGTCGGGGGGTGGGTAGGGGGGTGGGTAGGGGAGAGGGTAGGGGGGTGGGTAGGGGGGTGGGTAGGGGGGTGGGTAGGGGAGAGGGTAGGGGGGTGGGTAGGGGAGAGGGTAGGGGGGTGGGTCGGGGAGAGGGTCGGGGGGTGGGTAGGGGAGAGGGTAGGGGAGAGGGTAGGGGAGAGGGTAGGGGAGAGGGTAGGGGAGAGGGTCGGGGAGAGGGTAGGGGAGAGGGTAGGGGGGTGGGTAGGGGAGAGGGTAGGGGAGAGGGTAGGGGGGTGGGTAGGGGAGAGGGTAGG
>NW_027310846.1:37500-43516 GCF_047496795.1 Chiloscyllium punctatum | reverse complement strand
AACATTTTTCTAAGTTTTCCTGGTTACTCATTTCTTCTTTTTGATCATTTTTCTAAGTTTTCCTGGTTACTGATTTCTTCGTTTTGAACATTTTTCTAAGTTTTCCTGGTTACTCACTTCTTCTTTTCAAACATTTTTCTTCGTTTTTCTGTTTACTCATTTAGCACTTTCAGGCACTTTCCCATCATTTCCTCGTTCCCGATTTCACCCTTTAAAACGCTTTCGGGCATTTCCCTAAGTTTTGCGGTTCACTCGTTTGGGACTCACTGACACCTTCTCTAGCTTCCCTGCTCACTTTTTTCGTACTGTTGAGAAAATTCGAACCCTTTCCTTAACTATGCCGGTTACTGACTTCACCGCTTCAGACCCTTGTCCCCGTAATGAAAGATACCATTTCCCACCGTGGGAAATGCACGAAAATCGGACTGAACACGGGGGAGGCTCCCCCCTCGAAGGCGAGACCGTCGGCAGAACCGCCGGGTCAAACCCGGCCGAGCTACCCGGCTTACAAGTCTCAAAGTCGGTATGAGCAGTCACGTCCACCCCCATTCCCTTTTGGACCACTTCCCACGGTTCCAAATGCATGAAAATCGGCCTGTACACGGGGGAGGCACCCGCCTCGAAGACGAGACCGTCGGCAGAACCGCCGGGTCAAACCCGGCTGAGCTACCCGGCTCGGAAGCGCCAAAGTCGGGTTGAGCAGTCACATTCACTCCCATCGACGTTTGGACCACTTCCCACGGTTCGAAATGCACGGAAATCGGCCTGTACACGGGGGAGGCACCCGCCTCGAAGAGGAGACTGTCGGCAGAACCGCCGGGTCAAACCCGGCTGTGCTAACCGGCTCGGAAGCGCCAAAGTCGGGTTGAGCAGTCACATTCACTCCCATCCCCTTTTGGGCAACTTCCCACGGTTGGAAATGCATGGAAATCGGACTGAACACGGGGGAGGCTCCCCCCTCGAAGGCGAGACCGTCGGCAGAACCGCAGGATCAAACCCGGCTGAGCTACCCGCGCTTACAAGTCTCAAAGTCGGTATGAGCAGACACGTCCACCCCCATTCCCTTTTGGACCACTTCCCACGGTTCGAAATGCATGAAAATCGGCCTGTATACGGGGGAGGCACCCGCCTCGAAGACGAGACCGTCGGCAGACCCGCCGGGTCAAACCCGGCTGAGCTACCCGGCTCGGAAGCGCCAAAGTCGGGTTGAGCAGTCACATTCACTCCCATCCCCTTTTGGACCACTTCCCACGGTTCGAAATGCACGAAAATCGGCCTGTACACGGGGGAGGCACCCGCCTCGAAGACGAGACCGTCGGCAGAACCGCCGGAACAAACCCGGCTGAGCTACCCGGCTTACAAGTCTCAAAGTCGGTATGAGCAGACACGTCCACCCCCATTCCCTTTTGGACCACTTCCCACGGTTCGAAATGCATGAAAATCGGCCTGTATACGGGGGAGGCACCCGCCTCGAAGACGAGACCGTCGGCAGACCCGCCGGGTCAAACCCGGCTGAGCTACCCGGCTCGGAAGCGCCAAAGTCGGGTTGAGCAGTCACATTCACTCCCATCCCCTTTTGAACCTCTTCCCACCGTTGGAAATGCACGAAAATCGGCCTGTACACGGGGGAGGCTCCCCCCTCGAAGGCGAGACCGTCGGCAGAACCGCCGGGTCAAACCCGGCTGAGCTACCCGGCTTACAAGTCTCGAAGTCGGGTTGAGCAGTCACATTCACTCCCATCGACTTTTGGGCAACTTCCCACCGTTGCAAATGCATGAAAATCGGCCTGTACACGGGGGAGGCACCCGCCTCGAAGTCGAGACCGTCGGCAGAACCGCCGGGTCCAACCCGGCTGAGCTACCCGGCTTACAAGTCTCAAAGCCGGGTTGGGCAGTCACGTTCACCCCCATTCCCTTTTGGATCACTTCCCACGGTTCGAAATGCACGAAAACCGGCCTGTACACGGGGGAGGGTCCGCCCTCGAAGGCGAGACCGTCGGCAGAACCGCCGGGTCAAACCTGGCTGAGCTACCCGGCTTACAAGTCTCAAAGTCGGGTTGAGCAGTCACGTTCACTCCCATCGACTTTTAGACCACTTCCCACGGTTCGAAATGCACGAAAATCGGCCTGTACACGGGGGAGGCACCCGCCTCGAAGACGAGACCGTCGGCAGAACCGCCGGGTCAAACCCGGCCGAGCTACCCGGGTTAGAAGCCTCAGAGTCGGGTTGAGCAGTCACGTTCACTCCCATCGACTTTTAGACCACTTCCCACGGTTGGAAATGCACGAAAATCGGCCTGTACACGGGGGTGGCATCCGCCTCGAAGACGAGACCGTCGGCAGAACCGCCGGGTCAAACCCGGCTGAGCTACCCGGCTTACAAGTCTCAAAGTCGGGTTGAGCAGTCACATTCACTCCCATCGACTTTTGGGCAACTTCCCACGGTTCGAAATGCACAAGATTCGGCCTGAACACGGGGGACGCTCCCCCCTCGAAGGCGAGACCGTCGGCAGACCCGCCGGGTCAAACCCGGCTGAGCTACCCGGCTCGGAAGCGCCAAAGTCGGTATGAGCAGTCACGTTCACTCCCATCCCCTTTTGGACCGCTTCCCACGGTACGAAATGCATGAAAATCGGCCTGTACACGGGGGAGGCACCCGCCTCGAAGACGAGACCGTCGGCAGAACCGCCGGGTCAAACCCGGCTGAGCTACCCGGCTTACAAGTCTCAAAGTCGGGTTGAGCAGTCACATTCACTCCCATCGACTTTTGGGCAACTTCCCACGGTTCGAAATGCACAAAATTCGGCCTGAACACGGGGGACGCTCCCCCCTCGAAGGCGAGACCGTCGGCAGAACCGCCGGGTCAAACCCGGCTGAGCTACCCGGCTTAAAAGTCTCAAAGTCGGTATGAGCAGTCACATTCACCCCCATTCCCTTTTGGACCACTTCCCACGGTTGGAAATGCATGAAAATCGGCCTGGACACGGGGGAGGCTCCCCCCTCGATGACGAGACCGTCGGCAGAACCGCCGGAACAAACCCGGCTGAGCTACCCGGCTTACAAGTCTCAAAGTCGGTATGAGCAGACACGTCCACCCCCATTCCCTTTTGGACCACTTCCCACCGTTGGAAATGCACGAAAATCGGCCTGTACACGGGGGAGGCACCGGCCTCGAAGACGAGACCGTCGGCAGAACCGCCGGATCAAACCCGGCCGAGCTACCCGGGTTAGAAGCCTCAGAGTCGGGTTGAGCAGTCACATTCACTCCCATCCCCTTTTGAACCTCTTCCCACCGTTGGAAATGCACGAAAATCGGCCTGTACACGGGGGAGGCTCCCCCCTCGAAGGCGAGACCGTCGGCAGAACCGCCGGGTCAAACCCGGCTGAGCTACCCGGCTTAAAAGTCTCAAAGTCGGGTTGAGCAGTCACATTCACTCCCATCGACTTTTGGGCAACTTCCCACCGTTGCAAATGCATGAAAATCGGCCTGTACACGGGGGAGGCTCCGCCCTCGAAGGCGAGACCGACGGCAGAACCGCCGGGTCAAACCCGGCCGGGCTACCCGGGTTAGAAGCCTCAGAGTCGGGTTGAGCAGTCGCATTCACCCCCATCCCCTTTTGAACCTCTTCCCACCGTTGGAAATGCACGAAAATCGGCCTGTACACGGGGGAGGCACCGGCCTCGAAGACGAGACCGTCGGCAGAACCGCCGGATCAAACCCGGCCGAGCTACCCGGGTTAGAAGCCTCAGAGTCGGGTTGAGCAGTCACATTCACTCCCATCCCCTTTTGAACCTCTTCCCACCGTTGGAAATGCACGGAAATCGGCCTGTACACGGGGGAGGCTCCCCCCTCGAAGGCGAGACCGTCGGCAGAACCGCCGGGTCAAACCCGGCTGAGCTACCCGGCTTACAAGTCTCAAAGTCGGTATGAGCAGACACGTCCACCCCCATTCCCTTTTGGACCACTTCCCACCGTTGGAAATGCACGAAAATCGGCCTGTACACGGGGGAGGCACCGGCCTCGAAGACGAGACCGTCGGCAGAACCGCCGGATCAAACCCGGCCGAGCTACCCGGGTTAGAAGCCTCAGAGTCGGGTTGAGCAGTCACATTCACTCCCATCCCCTTTTGAACCTCTTCCCACCGTTGGAAATGCACGAAAATCGGCCTGTACACGGGGGAGGCTCCCCCCTCGAAGGCGAGACCGTCGGCAGAACCGCCGGGTCAAACCCGGCTGAGCTACCCGGCTTAAAAGTCTCAAAGTCGGGTTGAGCAGTCACATTCACTCCCATCGACTTTTGGGCAACTTCCCACCGTTGCAAATGCATGAAAATCGGCCTGTACACGGGGGAGGCTCCGCCCTCGAAGGCGAGACCGACGGCAGAACCGCCGGGTCAAACCCGGCCGGGCTACCCGGCTCGGAAGCGCCAAAGTCGGGTTGAGCAGTCACATTCACCCCCATCCCCTTTTGGGCCACTTCCCACGGTTCGAAATGCATGAAAATCGGCCTGTACACGGGGGACGCTCCCCCCTCGAAGGCGAGGCAGTCGGCAGAACCGCCGGGTCAAACCCGGCTGAGCTACCCGGGTTAGATGCCTCAAAGTCGGGTTGAGCAGTCACATTCACCCCCATCCCCTTTCGGCCCCCTTCCCACGGTTGGAAATGCATGAAAATCGGCCTGTACACGGTGGGCGCTCCCCCCTCGAAGGTGAGACCTTCGGCAGAACCGCCGGGTCAAATCCTGCCGAGCTACCCGCGTTAGAGGTCTCAATGTCGGCTTCAGCAGTCACATTCAATCCCATTCCCGTTTGGACCTCTTCCCGCCGATGGAAATGCACAAAATTCGGCCTGAACACGCGGGGCGCTCCCCCCTCGAAGGCGAGACCGTCGCCAGAACCGCCGGGTCAAATCCGGCTGAGCTACCCGCGTTACAGGTCTCAAAGTCGGGTTGAGCAGTCACGTTCACCCCCATCCCCTTTCGGACCCCTTCCCACGGTTGGAAATGCATGAAAATCGGCCTGTACACGGTGGGCGCTCCCCCCTCGAAGGTGAGACCTTCGGCAGAACCGCCGGGTCAAATCCGGCCGAGCTACCCGCGTTAGAGGTCTCAATGTCGGCTTCAGCAGTCACATTCAATCCCATTCCCGTTTGGACCTCTTCCCGCCGATGGAAATGCACAAAATTCGGCCTGAACACGCGGGACGCTCCCCCCTCGAAGGTGAGACCTTCGGCAGAACCGCCGGGTCAAATCCGGCCGAGCTACCCGCGTTAGAGGTCTCAATGTCGGCTTCAGCAGTCACATTCAATCCCATTCCCGTTTGGACCTCTTCCCGCCGATGGAAATGCACAAAATTCGGCCTGAACACGCGGGACGCTCCCCCCTCGAAGGCGAGACCGTCGCCAGAACCGCCGGGTCAAATCCGGCCGAGCTACCCGCGTTAGAGGTCTCAATGTCGGCTTCAGCAGTCACATTCAATCCCATTCCCGTTTGGAACACTTCCCGCCGTTAACAATGCACGATATTCGGCCTGAACACGCGGGACGCTCCCCCCTCGAAGGTGAGACCTTCGGCAGAACCGCCGGGTCAAATCCTGCCGAGCTACCCGCGTTAGAGGTCTCAATGTCGGCTTCAGCAGTCACATTCAATCCCATTCCCGTTTGGACCTCTTCCCGCCGATGGAAATGCACAAAATTCGGCCTGAACACGCGGGGCGCTCCCCCCTCGAAGGCGAGACCGTCGCCAGAACCGCCGGGTCAAATCCGGCTGAGCTACCCGCGTTACAGGTCTCAAAGTCGGCTTCAGCAGTCACATTCAATCCCATTCCCTTTTGGAACACTTCCCGCCGTTAACAATGCACGATATTCGGACTGAACACGGGGGCCGGTCCGCCCTCGAAGTCAACACCGTCCGCAGAACCGCCGGGGCAAATCCGGCTGAGCTACCCCGCCCCCGAACACTCAAAGTCCCTCTGAAGCCTTGCATTCGCCTCCTTGGAAAATTGACGTCAAACATTACCA
>NW_027310846.1:27500-30000 GCF_047496795.1 Chiloscyllium punctatum | reverse complement strand
GCGGCGCACCAGCACCGGACCTCCGCGGCTCCCTTCACTCTTTCCACTGCCAGCCAACCGAGAGACGGACCCAATGCGGACGTGCAGAGCTTAGGCAGACCCCCCACTGGAGGCTCAACACTTCGTGGCAGCTCCGTGTCCCAGAGACCAGGAGGGTTGGCACACACACACAGTGTGAACCACCGACAGCCATTCTGGGACCGGTGACAGCCGTGCTGGCCCCACTGCCACGACACAGACGGACGCCAGGCCGCGCTCCCCGGCGGGGGGATGGCGTCGAGCCTGACGAACGGAATGTGCAGGGTGGGGGGGAAAGGCCAAGCGCTCCGACGCCGGAGGGCTCCGGAGTCTGAACTTAGGGGGACAAAGAGGACGGGTCCTCTGCGACACCCCAGCCGCGCTCTCGCCAGCCAAGGCGAGTGCGATTGATTGCCAAACGACCCTCAGACAGGCGTGGCCCCGGGAAGAACCCGGGGCCGCAAAGTGCGTTCAAAGTGTCGATGATCAATGTGTCCTGCAATTCACATTAATTCTCGCAGCTAGCTGCGTTCGTCATCGACGCACGAGCCGAGTGATCCACCGTCAAGAGTTGTCTGAGTTTGTTTTAGGTCTCTCCCTCGCCAGAGGAAAGCGACCCGGACCGCACATACGCTCCCCACCTTGAGCTACAGCCACCTGCACGCCGGCGTGCGGGCGGAGCAGGGTGGCGTGAAGCGATGGGGAGCACCATCCTGGTGCGGCCCGCAGAAACATACGTCTATTGGGGGGAGGAGGACAGGGCGCCCAAGAGGCGATGCGTGCCCCAACGCACCGCAGCGACGGAGGCAGGATCACCGCCACCATGTCGCCCGCCTAGTATCACGAGGCGTGCAGCAGCTTTGCCCTAGGAAAAGCAGAGGCGGGAACGGGCACCGGCCATCGGTTCGGCAGCGTCACTGACGCGTGCACGTGGCGGCGTGTCGGCGAGCGGACTTCCTGCGAGGAGGCGGGGGCGGCACTCGCCCGAGCAGACGCCCGCCCGGCCCAGCCACCGCCGAGGTGGACTGGGAGTCGCGGCAACGGCTCGTCATACTCGTTCCCACACTCACAGCGCAGCTTGCCCGCAAGCCACCGACCACCGATCGACGCCAGGCGCCCCGACCGAGAGCGGGATCGCTCGTTCGCCCTGCTGGCAGTTCGCTGGGGATCACTACTGCACGGAGCTCGGAGACCGACGGGCGGCAACTCGAGAGTCTTTAAACCACCACCCCCATCCCGCAAGTGCAAAGAGGCTGTATACGCACAGACGGGTGAGGGGAATAGGTACCCCGTCGGGTTTGAAGGGAGCGTGACTAGATAGCAACGATGTAAACCCAGCCGATTTGGGAGCGAAAGACCGGCGCCTGCATCACCGGCTTCGTTTCCCGTGGCTGGAGAGTACACCGAAACCCTCCGTCTGTCGCGAGCTCCCGACGACGCGGTGCCGCCAAGCAGCAGGGCCGGACCTGGTGTGGCTCCCCTCGTCGATCACAGACCGGTCGGCACTACTGACGAGACGGTGGAACGGGCTTCGCCCCTTGTGACGAAGGGTGATGCGAACCCGCCCGCCCGCGTGCGTTCGGGGTGGACTCGGCAAACGGAGATTTGAAATCGGAAAGTGTCCTCCTGCCCCGCGCAGGTAGGCGCCCAACAGTTGTGGGGGGTTTGGCGGTGACCACGGCTGCAGGGCCTGCTACCCCGACGAGCTCTCCTGCTGGCCCCGAAACCACCCTCGCGAGACAAGTTGAAACGGAAACGGGCGTACCCCCAAGCCGACGATCCTTTCTTATTTGTTACTTTTTTTTTCACTTGCTCGAGTTGTGGGGATTTGGCGGTGACCACGGCTGCAGGGCCTGCTACCCCGACGAGCTCTCCTGCTGGCCCCGAAACCACCCTCGCGAGACAAGTTGAAACGGAAACGGGCGTACCCCCAAGCCGACAGAGATCCTTTCTTATTTGTTACTTTTTTTTTTCACTTGCTCGAGTTGTGGGGGTTTGGCGGTGACCACGGCTGCAGGGCCTGCTACCCCGACGAGCTCTCCTGCTGGCCCCGAAACCACCCTCGCGAGACAAGTTGAAACGGAAACGGGCGTACCCCCAAGCCGACGATCCTTTCTTATTTGTTACTTTTTTTTTCACTTGCTCGAGTTGTGGGGGTTTGGCGGTGACCACGGCTGCAGGGCCTGCTACCCCGACGAGCTCTCCTGCTGGCCCCGAAACCACCCTCGCGAGACAAGTTGAAACGGAAACGGGCGTACCCCCAAGCCGACGATCCTTTCTTATTTGTTACTTTTTTTTTTCACTTGCTCGAGTTGTGGGGGTTTGGCGGTGACCACGGCTGCAGGGCCTGCTACCCCGACGAGCTCTCCTGCTGGCCCCGAAACCACCCTCGCGAGACAAGTTGAAACGGAAACGGGCGTACCCCCAAGCCGACAGAGATGCTTTCGCTCCTGTTACTTTTTTTTTCACTTGCTCGAGTTGT
>NW_027310846.1:10000-22500 GCF_047496795.1 Chiloscyllium punctatum | reverse complement strand
TCATCGCAACACCCATGGGAGCCTCCGGTCGTCAATAGACCGCCGCACCGGCCTCTGACTGACTCTCAGAATGGACGGAAAGAGCCGGGTAAGCCTTTCAAAAGATTCGACCACGTGCCGAAAACTTTAGACTTCCGTGAGCTCTCCGGCTTGCACCGAGACCCGAAGTCGACGTGCGAAGCACCACGGGACCCCTTTCGCCTGCAGGTCCCGAGCCGCCTTTATTTGCTGTTACGAGCATCGTGTGCCCCATACCTGCGTGACGAGCACCGCAGGGCGGCAGAGCCATCGCACTTAGCCGGGTGGCAGAGGAGGACCAGACTATTCACAGATAGCGGCCCAACGACTCCCAGAGCCGGTCGTGCGGCGCGCGAGGTCTGCTCTCTTCACAAGAGGCTTTATTAGGGAGTGCTAAGGCAAGGTTCTGTGCCCTCCACCCTCATCGCAACACCCATGGGAGCCTCCGGTCGTCAATAGACCGCCGCACCGGCCTCTGACTGACTCTCAGAATGGACGGAAAGAGCCGGGTAAGCCTTTCAAAAGATTCGACCACGTGCCGAAAACTTTAGACTTCCGTGAGCTCTCCGGCTTGCACCGAGACCCGAAGTCGACGTGCGAAGCACCACGGGACCCCTTTCGCCTGCAGGTCCCGAGCCGCCTTTATTTGCTGTTACGAGCATCGTGTGCCCCATACCTGCGTGACGAGCACCGCAGGGCGGCAGAGCCATCGCACTTGGCCGGGTGGCAGAGGAGGACCCGACTATTCACAGATAGCGGCCCAACGACTCCCAGAGCCGGTCGTGCGGCGCGCGAGGTCTGCTCTCTTCACAAGAGGCTTTATTAGGGAGTGCTAAGGCAAGGTTCTGTGCCCTCCACCCTCATCGCAACACCCATGGGAGCCTCCGGTCGTCAATAGACCGCCGCACCGGCCTCTGACTGACTCTCAGAATGGACGGAAAGAGCCGGGTAAGCCTTTCAAAAGATTCGACCACGTGCCGAAAACTTTAGACTTCCGTGAGCTCTCCGGCTTGCACCGAGACCCGAAGTCGACGTGCGAAGCACCACGGGACCCCTTTCGCCTGCAGGTCCCGAGCCGCCTTTATTTGCTGTTACGAGCATCGTGTGCCCCATACCTGCGTGACGAGCACCGCAGGGCGGCAGAGCCATCGCACTTGGCCGGGTGGCAGAGGAGGACCCGACTATTCACAGATAGCGGCCCAACGACTCCCAGAGCCGGTCGTGCGGCGCGCGAGGTCTGCTCTCTTCACAAGAGGCTTTATTAGGGAGTGCTAAGGCAAGGTTCTGTGCCCTCCACCCTCATCGCAACACCCATGGGAGCCTCCGGTCGTCAATAGACCGCCGCACCGGCCTCTGACTGACTCTCAGAATGGACGGAAAGAGCCGGGTAAGCCTTTCAAAAGATTCGACCACGTGCCGAAAACTTTAGACTTCCGTGAGCTCTCCGGCTTGCACCGAGACCCGAAGTCGACGTGCGAAGCACCACGGGACCCCTTTCGCCTGCAGGTCCCGAGCCGCCTTTATTTGCTGTTACGAGCATCGTGTGCCCCATACCTGCGTGACGAGCACCGCAGGGCGGCAGAGCCATCGCACTTGGCCGGGTGGCAGAGGAGGACCAGACTATTCACAGATAGCGGCCCAACGACTCCCAGAGCCGGTCGTGCGGCGCGCGAGGTCTGCTCTCTTCACAAGAGGCTTTATTAGGGAGTGCTAAGGCAAGGTTCTGTGCCCTCCACCCTCATCGCAACACCCATGGGAGCCTCCGGTCGTCAATAGACCGCCGCACCGGCCTCTGACTGACTCTCAGAATGGACGGAAAGAGCCGGGTAAGCCTTTCAAAAGATTCGACCACGTGCCGAAAACTTTAGACTTCCGTGAGCTCTCCGGCTTGCACCGAGACCCGAAGTCGACGTGCGAAGCACCACGGGACCCCTTTCGCCTGCAGGTCCCGAGCCGCCTTTATTTGCTGTTACGAGCATCGTGTGCCCCATACCTGCGTGACGAGCACCGCAGGGCGGCAGAGCCATCGCACTTGGCCGGGTGGCAGAGGAGGACCCGACTATTCACAGATAGCGGCCCAACGACTCCCAGAGCCGGTCGTGCGGCGCGCGAGGTCTGCTCTCTTCACAAGAGGCTTTATTAGGGAGTGCTAAGGCAAGGTTCTGTGCCCTCCACCCTCATCGCAACACCCATGGGAGCCTCCGGTCGTCAATAGACCGCCGCACCGGCCTCTGACTGACTCTCAGAATGGACGGAAAGAGCCGGGTAAGCCTTTCAAAAGATTCGACCACGTGCCGAAAACTTTAGACTTCCGTGAGCTCTCCGGCTTGCACCGAGACCCGAAGTCGACGTGCTAAGCACCACGGGACCCCTTTCGCCTGCAGGTCCCGAGCCGCCTTTATTTGCTGTTACGAGCATCGTGTGCCCCATACCTGCGTGACGAGCACCGCAGGGCGGCAGAGCCATCGCACTTGGCCGGGTGGCAGAGGAGGACCAGACTATTCACAGATAGCGGCCCAACGACTCCCAGAGCCGGTCGTGCGGCGCGCGAGGTCTGCTCTCATCACAAGAGGCTTTAGGGAGTGCTCAGGCAAGGGTCAGCCCGCAGCCTTCCTGGCAACACCCAGGGGAACCAGGCCACTCGCGTCTCTCGCCTTCATTTTCGACACGAGCGCCTGCGGAGGGCCACCACCCCCTCCGATTGTCAAGAGACCTCCGCACCGGCCTCTGACTTACTCTCAGAATGGACGGAAAGAGCCGGGTAAGCCTTTGAAAAGATTCGACCACGTGCCGAAAACTTTAGACTTCCGTGAGCTCTCCGGCTTGCACCGAGACCCGAAGTCGACGTGCTTAGCACCACGGGACCCCTTTCGCCTGCAGGTCCCGAGCCGCCTTTTATTTTTGTTACGAGTATCGTGTTCCCCAAACCTGGGTGACGAGCACCGCAGGGCGGCAGAGCCATCGCGCTTGTCCGGGTGGCAGAGGAGGACCAGACTATTCACAAATAGCGGCCCAACGACTCCCAGAGCCGGTCGTGCGGCAGGCGAGGTCTGCTCTCATCACAAGAGGCTTTAGGGAGTGCTCAGGCAACGGTCAGCCCGCAGCCTTCTTGGCAACACCCAAGGGAACCAGGCCACTCGCGTCTCTCGCCTTCATTTTGGACACGAGCGCCTGTGGAGGGACGGCCGGAGTCAACGTGGGGTTTGCCCGCCCTCCAATAGTGTCAAAAGACCGCCGCACAAGTCTCTGACTGACTCTTAGAACAGACAGAAAGAGTTTGTCAAATCTGTCAAAAAATTGACAAAGTGTCAAAAATTCGACTTCCAAGAGCTCTCCGGCATGCACTCATACCTGTCATTAAAGTGCTATGCCCGTGGAACCGTTTTTCGGATGCCTTTCAGAACGGTCCCGCGCCGCCATTTTGTTCTAAAAATCGTGTTCCCATATATCTCCGGGTACCCCGCCAACCTCACTGCGGAAAAACTACAAGTGGCACTGAATGGGTCTGAATTCCAAATTTGACTGCATCGGTCTGGAACTCGGTCCGGTCAAAACCGTTTGGATTTTTCTCGGTCCGGACTTCCGCGACAGACAAAGTTAAAGTTTTCGGGCTGCAGGCACAAAACGACAGCTGGCCATTTGCCGGGCTCAATTCACCCAATTCCTCCGGCACTTCGGAGCACATGTTCGGTGTAAGTTTGCGAATCTTTCCCGATGCTGCAGCATTTTCCTCCGCTGACACTTAGAATATTTTTCACACTTTGCTGAAAATTTTTCTAAGTGTTTTTTTCCAAGTTTTCCTGGTTACTGATTTCTTCTTTTTAAACATTTTTCTAAGTTTTTCTGGTTACTGATTTCTTCTTTTTAAACATTTTTCGCAGTTTGTCTGGTTACTGATTTCTTCTTTTTAAACATTTTTCGCCGTTTTTCTGGTTACTGATTTCTTCTTTTTAAACATTTTTCGCCGTTTTTCTGGTTACTGATTTCTTCTTTTTAAACATTTTTCTAAGTTTTTCTGGTTACTCATTTCTTCTTTTTAAACATTTTTCTAAGTTTTTCTGGTTACTGATTTCTTCTTTTTAAACGTTTTTCTGGTTACTCATTTCTTCTTTTTAAACATTTTTCTAAGTTTTTCTGGTTACTCACTTCTTCTTTTTAAACATTTTTCGCCGTTTTTCTGGTTACTGATTTCTTCTTTTTAAACATTTTTCTAAGTTTTTCTGGTTACTCATTTCTTCTTTTTAAACATTTTTCTAAGTTTTTCTGGTTACTCATTTCTTCTTTTTAAACATTTTTCTAAGTTTTTCTGGTTACTGATTTCTTCTTTTTAAACATTTTTCTAAGTTTTTCTGGTTACTGATTTCTTCTTTTTAAACATTTTTCTAAGTTTTCCTGGTTACTCATTTCTTCTTTTTAAACATTTTTCTAAGTTTTCCTGGTTACTCATTTCTTCTTTTTAAACATTTTTCTAAGTTTTCCTGGTTACTGATTTCTTCTTTTTAAACATTTTTCGCAGTTTTTCTGGTTACTGATTTCTTCTTTTTAAACATTTTTTCGCAGTTTGTCTGGTTACTGATTTCTTCTTTTTAAACATTTTTCGCCGTTTTTCTGGTTACTGATTTCTTCTTTTTAAACATTTTTCGCCGTTTTTCTGGTTACTGATTTCTTCTTTTTAAGCATTTTTCTAAGTTTTTCTGGTTACTCATTTCTTCTTTTTAAACATTTTTCTAAGTTTTTCTGGTTACTGATTTCTTCTTTTTAAACATTTTTCTAAGTTTTTCTGGTTACTCATTTCTTCTTTTTAAACATTTTTCTAAGTTTTTCTGGTTACTCACTTCTTCTTTTTAAACATTTTTCTAAGTTTTTCTGGTTACTGATTTCTTCTTTTTAAACATTTTTCGCCGTTTTTCTGGTTACTGATTTCTTCTTTTTAAACATTTTTCTAAGTTTTTCTGGTTACTCATTTCTTCTTTTTAAACATTTTTCTAAGTTTTTCTGGTTACTGATTTCTTCTTTTTAAACATTTTTCTAAGTTTTCCTGGTTACTGATTTCTTCTTTTTAAACATTTTTCGCAGTTTTTCTGGTTACTGATTTCTTCTTTTTAAACATTTTTCTAAGTTTTCCTGGTTACTGATTTCTTCTTTTTAAACATTTTTCGCAGTTTTTCTGGTTACTGATTTCTTCTTTTTAAACATTTTTCTAAGTTTTTCTGGTTACTGATTTCTTCTTTTTAAACATTTTTCTAAGTTTTTCTGGTTACTCACTTCTTCTTTTTAAACATTTTTCTAAGTTTTCCTGGTTACTGATTTCTTCTTTTTAAACATTTTTCGCAGTTTGTCTGGTTACTGATTTCTTCTTTTTAAACATTTTTCGCAGTTTTTCTGGTTACTGATTTCTTCTTTTTAAACATTTTTCTAAGTTTTTCTGGTTACTCACTTCTTCTTTTATAACATTTTTCTAAGTTTTCCTGGTTACTGATTTCTTCTTTTTAAACATTTTTCTAAGTTTTCCTGGTTACTGATTTCTTCTTTTTAAACATTTTTCTAAGTTTTCCTGGTTACTGATTTCTTCTTTTTAAACATTTTTCTAAGTTTTTCTGGTTACTCATTTCTTCTTTTTAAACATTTTTCGCAGTTTTTCTGGTTACTGATTTCTTCTTTTTAAACATTTTCCTAAGTTTTCCTGGTTACTGATTTCTTCTTTTTAAACATTTTTCTAAGTTTTCCTGGTTACTCATTTCTTCTTTTTGATCATTTTTCTAAGTTTTCCTGGTTACTGATTTCTTCGTTTTGAACATTTTTCTAAGTTTTCCTGGTTACTCACTTCTTCTTTTCAAACATTTTTCTTCGTTTTTCTGTTTACTCATTTAGCACTTTCAGGCACTTTCCCATCATTTCCTCGTTCCCGATTTCACCCTTTAAAACGCTTTCGGGCATTTCCCTAAGTTTTGCGGTTCACTCGTTTGGGACTCACTGACACCTTCTCTAGCTTCCCTGCTCACTTTTTTCGTACTGTTGAGAAAATTCGAACCCTTTCCTTAACTATGCCGGTTACTGACTTCACCGCTTCAGACCCTTGTCCCCGTAATGAAAGATACCATTTCCCACCGTGGGAAATGCACGAAAATCGGACTGAACACGGGGGAGGCTCCCCCCTCGAAGGCGAGACCGTCGGCAGAACCGCCGGGTCAAACCCGGCCGAGCTACCCGGCTTACAAGTCTCAAAGTCGGTATGAGCAGTCACGTCCACCCCCATTCCCTTTTGGACCACTTCCCACGGTTCCAAATGCATGAAAATCGGCCTGTACACGGGGGAGGCACCCGCCTCGAAGACGAGACCGTCGGCAGAACCGCCGGGTCAAACCCGGCTGAGCTACCCGGCTCGGAAGCGCCAAAGTCGGGTTGAGCAGTCACATTCACTCCCATCGACGTTTGGACCACTTCCCACGGTTCGAAATGCACGGAAATCGGCCTGTACACGGGGGAGGCACCCGCCTCGAAGAGGAGACTGTCGGCAGAACCGCCGGGTCAAACCCGGCTGTGCTAACCGGCTCGGAAGCGCCAAAGTCGGGTTGAGCAGTCACATTCACTCCCATCCCCTTTTGGGCAACTTCCCACGGTTGGAAATGCATGGAAATCGGACTGAACACGGGGGAGGCTCCCCCCTCGAAGGCGAGACCGTCGGCAGAACCGCAGGATCAAACCCGGCTGAGCTACCCGGCTTACAAGTCTCAAAGTCGGTATGAGCAGACACGTCCACCCCCATTCCCTTTTGGACCACTTCCCACGGTTCGAAATGCATGAAAATCGGCCTGTATACGGGGGAGGCACCCGCCTCGAAGACGAGACCGTCGGCAGACCCGCCGGGTCAAACCCGGCTGAGCTACCCGGCTCGGAAGCGCCAAAGTCGGGTTGAGCAGTCACATTCACTCCCATCCCCTTTTGGACCACTTCCCACGGTTCGAAATGCACGAAAATCGGCCTGTACACGGGGGAGGCACCCGCCTCGAAGACGAGACCGTCGGCAGAACCGCCGGAACAAACCCGGCTGAGCTACCCGGCTTACAAGTCTCAAAGTCGGTATGAGCAGACACGTCCACCCCCATTCCCTTTTGGACCACTTCCCACGGTTCGAAATGCATGAAAATCGGCCTGTATACGGGGGAGGCACCCGCCTCGAAGACGAGACCGTCGGCAGACCCGCCGGGTCAAACCCGGCTGAGCTACCCGGCTCGGAAGCGCCAAAGTCGGGTTGAGCAGTCACATTCACTCCCATCCCCTTTTGAACCTCTTCCCACCGTTGGAAATGCACGAAAATCGGCCTGTACACGGGGGAGGCTCCCCCCTCGAAGGCGAGACCGTCGGCAGAACCGCCGGGTCAAACCCGGCTGAGCTACCCGGCTTACAAGTCTCGAAGTCGGGTTGAGCAGTCACATTCACTCCCATCGACTTTTGGGCAACTTCCCACCGTTGCAAATGCATGAAAATCGGCCTGTACACGGGGGAGGCACCCGCCTCGAAGTCGAGACCGTCGGCAGAACCGCCGGGTCCAACCCGGCTGAGCTACCCGGCTTACAAGTCTCAAAGCCGGGTTGGGCAGTCACGTTCACCCCCATTCCCTTTTGGATCACTTCCCACGGTTCGAAATGCACGAAAACCGGCCTGTACACGGGGGAGGGTCCGCCCTCGAAGGCGAGACCGTCGGCAGAACCGCCGGGTCAAACCTGGCTGAGCTACCCGGCTTACAAGTCTCAAAGTCGGGTTGAGCAGTCACGTTCACTCCCATCGACTTTTAGACCACTTCCCACGGTTCGAAATGCACGAAAATCGGCCTGTACACGGGGGAGGCACCCGCCTCGAAGACGAGACCGTCGGCAGAACCGCCGGGTCAAACCCGGCCGAGCTACCCGGGTTAGAAGCCTCAGAGTCGGGTTGAGCAGTCACGTTCACTCCCATCGACTTTTAGACCACTTCCCACGGTTGGAAATGCACGAAAATCGGCCTGTACACGGGGGTGGCATCCGCCTCGAAGACGAGACCGTCGGCAGAACCGCCGGGTCAAACCCGGCTGAGCTACCCGGCTTACAAGTCTCAAAGTCGGGTTGAGCAGTCACATTCACTCCCATCGACTTTTGGGCAACTTCCCACGGTTCGAAATGCACAAGATTCGGCCTGAACACGGGGGACGCTCCCCCCTCGAAGGCGAGACCGTCGGCAGACCCGCCGGGTCAAACCCGGCTGAGCTACCCGGCTCGGAAGCGCCAAAGTCGGTATGAGCAGTCACGTTCACTCCCATCCCCTTTTGGACCGCTTCCCACGGTACGAAATGCATGAAAATCGGCCTGTACACGGGGGAGGCACCCGCCTCGAAGACGAGACCGTCGGCAGAACCGCCGGGTCAAACCCGGCTGAGCTACCCGGCTTACAAGTCTCAAAGTCGGGTTGAGCAGTCACATTCACTCCCATCGACTTTTGGGCAACTTCCCACGGTTCGAAATGCACAAAATTCGGCCTGAACACGGGGGACGCTCCCCCCTCGAAGGCGAGACCGTCGGCAGAACCGCCGGGTCAAACCCGGCTGAGCTACCCGGCTTAAAAGTCTCAAAGTCGGTATGAGCAGTCACATTCACCCCCATTCCCTTTTGGACCACTTCCCACGGTTGGAAATGCATGAAAATCGGCCTGGACACGGGGGAGGCTCCCCCCTCGATGACGAGACCGTCGGCAGAACCGCCGGAACAAACCCGGCTGAGCTACCCGGCTTACAAGTCTCAAAGTCGGTATGAGCAGACACGTCCACCCCCATTCCCTTTTGGACCACTTCCCACCGTTGGAAATGCACGAAAATCGGCCTGTACACGGGGGAGGCACCGGCCTCGAAGACGAGACCGTCGGCAGAACCGCCGGATCAAACCCGGCCGAGCTACCCGGGTTAGAAGCCTCAGAGTCGGGTTGAGCAGTCACATTCACTCCCATCCCCTTTTGAACCTCTTCCCACCGTTGGAAATGCACGAAAATCGGCCTGTACACGGGGGAGGCTCCCCCCTCGAAGGCGAGACCGTCGGCAGAACCGCCGGGTCAAACCCGGCTGAGCTACCCGGCTTAAAAGTCTCAAAGTCGGGTTGAGCAGTCACATTCACTCCCATCGACTTTTGGGCAACTTCCCACCGTTGCAAATGCATGAAAATCGGCCTGTACACGGGGGAGGCTCCGCCCTCGAAGGCGAGACCGACGGCAGAACCGCCGGGTCAAACCCGGCCGGGCTACCCGGGTTAGAAGCCTCAGAGTCGGGTTGAGCAGTCGCATTCACCCCCATCCCCTTTTGAACCTCTTCCCACCGTTGGAAATGCACGAAAATCGGCCTGTACACGGGGGAGGCACCGGCCTCGAAGACGAGACCGTCGGCAGAACCGCCGGATCAAACCCGGCCGAGCTACCCGGGTTAGAAGCCTCAGAGTCGGGTTGAGCAGTCACATTCACTCCCATCCCCTTTTGAACCTCTTCCCACCGTTGGAAATGCACGGAAATCGGCCTGTACACGGGGGAGGCTCCCCCCTCGAAGGCGAGACCGTCGGCAGAACCGCCGGGTCAAACCCGGCTGAGCTACCCGGCTTACAAGTCTCAAAGTCGGTATGAGCAGACACGTCCACCCCCATTCCCTTTTGGACCACTTCCCACCGTTGGAAATGCACGAAAATCGGCCTGTACACGGGGGAGGCACCGGCCTCGAAGACGAGACCGTCGGCAGAACCGCCGGATCAAACCCGGCCGAGCTACCCGGGTTAGAAGCCTCAGAGTCGGGTTGAGCAGTCACATTCACTCCCATCCCCTTTTGAACCTCTTCCCACCGTTGGAAATGCACGAAAATCGGCCTGTACACGGGGGAGGCTCCCCCCTCGAAGGCGAGACCGTCGGCAGAACCGCCGGGTCAAACCCGGCTGAGCTACCCGGCTTAAAAGTCTCAAAGTCGGGTTGAGCAGTCACATTCACTCCCATCGACTTTTGGGCAACTTCCCACCGTTGCAAATGCATGAAAATCGGCCTGTACACGGGGGAGGCTCCGCCCTCGAAGGCGAGACCGACGGCAGAACCGCCGGGTCAAACCCGGCCGGGCTACCCGGCTCGGAAGCGCCAAAGTCGGGTTGAGCAGTCACATTCACCCCCATCCCCTTTTGGGCCACTTCCCACGGTTCGAAATGCATGAAAATCGGCCTGTACACGGGGGACGCTCCCCCCTCGAAGGCGAGGCAGTCGGCAGAACCGCCGGGTCAAACCCGGCTGAGCTACCCGGGTTAGATGCCTCAAAGTCGGGTTGAGCAGTCACATTCACCCCCATCCCCTTTCGGCCCCCTTCCCACGGTTGGAAATGCATGAAAATCGGCCTGTACACGGTGGGCGCTCCCCCCTCGAAGGTGAGACCTTCGGCAGAACCGCCGGGTCAAATCCTGCCGAGCTACCCGCGTTAGAGGTCTCAATGTCGGCTTCAGCAGTCACATTCAATCCCATTCCCGTTTGGACCTCTTCCCGCCGATGGAAATGCACAAAATTCGGCCTGAACACGCGGGGCGCTCCCCCCTCGAAGGCGAGACCGTCGCCAGAACCGCCGGGTCAAATCCGGCTGAGCTACCCGCGTTACAGGTCTCAAAGTCGGGTTGAGCAGTCACGTTCACCCCCATCCCCTTTCGGACCCCTTCCCACGGTTGGAAATGCATGAAAATCGGCCTGTACACGGTGGGCGCTCCCCCCTCGAAGGTGAGACCTTCGGCAGAACCGCCGGGTCAAATCCGGCCGAGCTACCCGCGTTAGAGGTCTCAATGTCGGCTTCAGCAGTCACATTCAATCCCATTCCCGTTTGGACCTCTTCCCGCCGATGGAAATGCACAAAATTCGGCCTGAACACGCGGGACGCTCCCCCCTCGAAGGTGAGACCTTCGGCAGAACCGCCGGGTCAAATCCGGCCGAGCTACCCGCGTTAGAGGTCTCAATGTCGGCTTCAGCAGTCACATTCAATCCCATTCCCGTTTGGACCTCTTCCCGCCGATGGAAATGCACAAAATTCGGCCTGAACACGCGGGACGCTCCCCCCTCGAAGGCGAGACCGTCGCCAGAACCGCCGGGTCAAATCCGGCTGAGCTACCCGCGTTACAGGTCTCAAAGTCGGGTTGAGCAGTCACGTTCACCCCCATCCCCTTTCGGACCCCTTCCCACGGTTGGAAATGCATGAAAATCGGCCTGTACACGGTGGGCGCTCCCCCCTCGAAGGTGAGACCTTCGGCAGAACCGCCGGGTCAAATCCGGCCGAGCTACCCGCGTTAGAGGTCTCAATGTCGGCTTCAGCAGTCACATTCAATCCCATTCCCGTTTGGACCTCTTCCCGCCGATGGAAATGCACAAAATTCGGCCTGAACACGCGGGACGCTCCCCCCTCGAAGGTGAGACCTTCGGCAGAACCGCCGGGTCAAATCCGGCCGAGCTACCCGCGTTAGAGGTCTCAATGTCGGCTTCAGCAGTCACATTCAATCCCATTCCCGTTTGGACCTCTTCCCGCCGATGGAAATGCACAAAATTCGGCCTGAACACGCGGGACGCTCCCCCCTCGAAGGCGAGACCGTCGCCAGAACCGCCGGGTCAAATCCGGCTGAGCTACCCGCGTTAGAGGTCTCAAAGTCGGGTTGAGCAGTCACGTTCACCCCCATCCCCTTTCGGACCCCTTCCCACGGTTGGAAATGCATGAAAATCGGCCTGTACACGGTGGGCGCTCCCCCCTCGAAGGTGAGACCTTCGGCAGAACCGCCGGGTCAAATCCGGCCGAGCTACCCGCGTTAGAGGTCTCAATGTCGGCTTCAGCAGTCACATTCAATCCCATTCCCGTTTGGACCTCTTCCCGCCGATGGAAATGCACAAAACTCGGCCTGAACACGCGGGACGCTCCCCCCTCGAAGGTGAGACCTTCGGCAGAACCGCCGGGTCAAATCCGGCCGAGCTACCCGCGTTAGAGGTCTCAATGTCGGCTTCAGCAGTCACATTCAATCCCATTCCCGTTTGGACCTCTTCCCGCCGATGGAAATGCACAAAATTCGGCCTGAACACGCGGGACGCTCCCCCCTCGAAGGCGAGACCGTCGCCAGAACCGCCGGGTCAAATCCGGCCGAGCTACCCGCGTTAGAGGTCTCAATGTCGGCTTCAGCAGTCACATTCAATCCCATTCCCTTTTGGAACACTTCCCGCCGTTAACAATGCACGATATTCGGCCTGAACACGCGGGACGCTCCCCCCTCGAAGGTGAGACCTTCGGCAGAACCGCCGGGTCAAATCCTGCCGAGCTACCCGCGTTAGAGGTCTCAATGTCGGCTTCAGCAGTCACATTCAATCCCATTCCCGTTTGGACCTCTTCCCGCCGATGGAAATGCACAAAATTCGGCCTGAACACGCGGGACGCTCCCCCCTCGAAGGCGAGACCGTCGCCAGAACCGCCGGGTCAA